>NC_056750.1:811041087-811046087 GCF_019279795.1 Protopterus annectens | reverse complement strand
TCATTCACATTTCATGCCTGTTACTAATGGAAGTTCTTTTGAATGCATATTTTTAACTTTTGGCTTACATGAACATATCAATGTTTGGCAGACCACTCTCTTTATGCAGTTGCATCTTTTCATCTCTGTGTGATTTCATGTCTTGTTTTCCAGATTTTTTTGCTTCAGTGAAAACACTCAAGCAAAAATTAAACAGATTTTCTGAACCCCCATCCTCTTTTAGCTTATGACAACCATGCAGAACTATGTACATTTTTAAAAAATTAAGTTTACCCCTGCAGTTAGCAGGAGTTGGACCAAATTGATGGCTGAACCCACAGGCATTACCTATTCTAAAATTAAGGATCTGATGTTGTTAATCTTCTTCCCATTCATCACTGATGAGCTCAGAACCGAGTTGGCCTAATACCAAGCTCAGCCAGCCAAAAAACTCTCGAGCTAAGCTCTTACCCATAGTGTCGTTCTCCCTGTTACCTCAGATCTCGTTTGCTGCTTAGCCGTAAAGCCACATCCAAGCCAAGCTCTCAGCTAAGTGTAACGTTTTGATATTTTTTCAGGATGTTGTGTCTATCTCTTATTCCTTGTCGGTATTTTTGATATATCTTTAACTTTGAAGTTATCTATAGACCCTTTTACCCTTCTGTTTCTACCTTTTTGATAATTTTAAGTACCATTGATGGTACAGCCTTTCTCCCTACCCTTGTGGTATTTCTTGAATATCATAATTGGTATTTTTTTCTTCTTCTTTTTCCTTTTTGACCTATCTTTGATATATATTTAGATTTAGATATGTAGAACTATTTGCCTTTGTTTCCTATCTGACTTGTGTGTATATTTGCTCATGATGTCTGATAAAAAAGGCACTTTGGAGTTTAAGCATTGTGCTTCTTGTAAGGGAAAACTGCCTAACAGTGATTCCCATGATGACTCTGTTTATTATCTGGGGGTGCCCCTTCTTTTGGTGCAGCCCTCTTGTGTGATTTGTCAAAGTTTTAGTCAGTGCACCTTGAACGAGTGCAAAAACAAACTGATTCTGAAAGGCCTCCTTAAGTTGCCCTTTTTAGATGCCCTTTCTACAATGGAGGTCTCCTCCACTCCAGCTAAAGAAAAGAAAAGGTCCCACTCTGTCCCCTCTTCACCATCGGGTGACCAGGGCAAGTTTGTAGAGTCTAAAGTACCAAAATTGTCTTTGGAGCATAAGTCCACCTCATCAGCACTGACCTCTTCCTCTCCGACTACAACTGTTCCCATATCGGCACCAGCTTTGGCTCCAATACTGTCTATGGCACCGACTACTGAGTTTCCAAATGTTACTACAAATTCAGCACTGAGTGCTGATTCGGCACAGTGCTCACCTTCGATGCTTATCTCTGCAATTCCATTTGCTACTGAACCTTCTATGTCAGCTCCAAGTGCCTCTCCGGCACCAATTCCTTTCACAGTTCCAATAACAACAATTTTGATGCCACTTCTTCCTGTCTCCAAACTTGAGACATCAGTGTCGATAGATTTCACATCACGGACCCGATACTCTCCATCAACATATCCATTTCTAGGGCAAGTATATAGTCTGTTCCTAGAAAGACCTGACTCCCCATTGGAAGTATCCACTAGATCCACCAGGAGCCTTTCTAAGTTTGACGTGGTGCGTCTTGTGGATCTGCTGTTGACAGCCAGGGGGATACCCACTCCGTCTAGGACCCATCCACCTGCAGGACCTGGGTTGGTTTCTCCACAGACTCCATCCTACTCTCCTCCTTTGACCGTTCCAAAATCTTCAGCTTTGGCGTCATTTTCGGAACCTCCTGTCTCGGCACCTGTAGTGGACCTCACTGGGGCACTGGGACTGTCCCTTTGGCCTTTGGTCCCTTCTGAACTGAGCCTTCCTGAACTCCGTAGTTGGGCTGCGGGCTCTTCAGCTTGCGGTACAGTTCTGAGTGTGTCTACGATTCCATCCATGGTGCTGGGAGCTCCATCTGCACCGATCCTGCTTATGACTCCACCCTTGGGAGTGGGCTCGACGGAGCGGGTTGTGACCCAGTTCTGAGGTTGTCCTTCTTGGTTCTGGGCTCCCATCCCTCTTTGGGTGGAGCTGCTTTCTGAGCTATGGAGAGGGCACTTGCTTCTGGAAGCATTCCACCAATGTCAGAACCCCAGACCTCTTTTCTCCCTAAGCTACAGCTGACACAAGCCACCACCCTTGGACACCAGGCAAGTAAGTCACAGGAGACCCCATTACAGGGTGCCCCCTCTTCCTAGTCCTCCTCAGAGGCCCCCGCTGAGGATCCCCCATGGAAGAGATCATGCAAGAGGAAGCATATAGACTCCCCTGAAGAGTCTCTGACAGAGGATACAGATTTCGGTGACCGTGAAGGGTCCCCACGGTCACCCCCGATGATGTCTCCTTTGGGGACATCCTTGAAATGCTGAAACAGAGGGGTGATTGGAAGCCCACTAACTCTTCTTTCAAGGAGTCTGTGTTTCTGCAGGCTTTCCATGCCTGGCCATCTACCTCTTGGGTGACCCCGCCTGCAGACAAACTATTACAACTCGTGGTGCAGCGTTCTTGGAAGAACCCTGATTCTTTTGAGTTGATCCCTTAGAGACCTGACAAGATACTATCCCCCCCGAGGAAAATCCACATTGGTCAAGAGGTTTACCAGTCGATACTATGGTGGTGGCGGCGGCCATGAAAAAGGTTCTCGCTGAAGAAAGTCATACTGTTTATCTGCCCAGTAGAGAGTCCTGGGGTGTAGATAGATTAAGGAAGCGATTTTTTGCTTCAGCGACTTTTGACATACGGTCTCTGAATTACTTGGCACATTTTACGAGGCTCCAAAGAGACTTGGTTTCCAAACTCTCTGGAACACTCGCAGAACAGGTGTCTGATGAGGCATGAGACAAATTTGCCTCACAGCTCGCAACCCTGGAATCAATCTCCAATTTGTCCATGAGGTTGCTCTCACATGCAACTGAAGGGGCAGCTAGAGTGGTGGGTTCAGGCATAGTTATGAGATGCCATGCTTGGATGCACCTCTGTGACTTTGTGGACCCTTTCAAGTCTTCCTTCCTGAATGCTCCAATCAAAGCATCTTCCCTTTTTGGCCCCAAGGTGAAAGACACCCTGACCAGGTTCAAGCAGGACGGTAAGACCCTTTCTGCTGTAGGTCTGCGTTTTTCCAATCTTCAGCATTCCTTTTCCAGGAAGTAGAGGAGCAGGAAAATGTGGCACAAAAAATCTCAGGGTCCTTTCCATGCCACACGTGGCCATGATTCCCTCAGGGGCAGAGGGGTAACTATTCTGGAAGGCACCCTTACCGAGGTATAGGAGGTCCATGTAATCAGGGACCCAGGGATTCTTTCTCTGGGCAGCCTTCCCAGTGCTCCTGAAGAGCGGCCCAATTCCTTTCCTCTGGAAGCAGTCAGGGGACATTTCTCTCTGCACCACGTTGCCTGGCATTCAATAATTTCTGACCATTGGGTGCAAAAGATCATAACCAGAGGCTACACCATTCCCCTCATCACTTAACCCAAAACTTCTGAAAAAATTTCCAGACATTCCACCCAGTCAAAGGGAAGAAGCAAGCTACAGAAATAAACAAGCTGTGTCAAAAAAGAGTCACCCAAATAGTCCCACCAGACCAATGTGGATCTGGATTCTACTCAAGATTCTTTTTTGGTGCCAAAAAAGACAGGGGACTGGAGACCAATTCTGGATCTCAGCAATTTGAACAAGTCCGTTGCCCAAACAAAGTTCCGGATGGTCACGGTTCAGTCCATTCTCCCTTTTTTAAGGGAAGGTGATTGTATGTGCTCGATAGATCTCCAGGACGCATATTACCACATCAAAATGGACAAATGCTCCAGGAGTCTACTTCACTTCCAGCTAGGAGCCAATCACTACCAATTTCATACCCTGCCATTTGGACTCTCTACAGCCCCCAAAGTGTTCACAAAGTGATGGCAGTGGTCACAGCTCACTTGAGGCTGCAAGGATTCTGAGTGTTTACGTATTTGGTCGATTGGCTCCTTATCAGCCCCACCAAGCAACTTCTGGTAGCAGCTCTGCAGTACACTCTTTCCCTGGTGAGACTTTTGGGAATAATGATAAACTGGGAGAAATCCAACCTTGCTCTGACTCAGTCCATAGAGTTCATTGGAGCAGTCTTCGACACAAGTTCTTGTCTGGTGTCTCTTCCAGTTCACAGACTTCAGAGATTGAGGCTCCAGCTCCGGGTGATACTGTGTCAAAACAAAGCCTCAGCAAGGGAGGTACTTCAGGTTTTAGGATCCATGGCAGCAGCCATACCAATAGTGCCTCTTGTGAAACTACATATACGAATACTTCAATGGCTTTTGCTGTCTCAGTGGTTTCCAAATCACCGGCCTTTATACTTTCAGATTCAGATAACCAATTGTTGCAAACAGGACCTTCTTTGGTGGATGAGGCCAGAGACAGAACTTTGGAGCCACCCATTCCATGTTCCCCAACCCAAGGCCATTGTGACCACAGATGCTTCCCTAATAGGGTGGGAGGGGGCCATTTTCAGGGAAAGACAGTCCAAGGCACATGGTCCACTGTGGAGGCCAACCTGCATATCAACGTTCTAGAACTGAGAGTGGTGCTGTTAGCGTTGGAAACATTCCAATCTGTTCTTCCTTCTGGAACAATTGCAATTCAATCAGACAACATGTCAGTAGTCTGGTATATCAACAAGCAAGGAGGAACCAAGTCCTATCCTCTATGTTGAGAGGCCATGAGAATTTGGCAGTGGGCGATAGCTTCCAACCGTTTTCTGATAGCAATGCATATCCCAGGTAATTCCAATGTGATTGCAGACAAATTGAGCAGATGTATTCTCCTGCCTCACGAGTGGTCCCTCAATCCCAACATAGCGGCAAAAATTTTCAGCCATTGGGTTCAGCCTTGCTATGACTTATTCGCCTCCCCTTCAGACAAGAAATGCAGCAGCTACTTTGCTCAATTTCCCCCACGGGGG
>NC_056750.1:810938587-811036087 GCF_019279795.1 Protopterus annectens | reverse complement strand
AGGTGGTCATTGTTTTTAGGGAGAAAGGGAAGTAGCTTTGTTCTTTTGGAGTTTAAAATAAGCTGATTATTTTTTAGCCAGTTTTCAACACGATGGAAAGATTGTTGAGTGTGTGTCTGAAGTTGTGAGACTGAGTTGGATGATCTAATCAGAGTGGAAATGTATGAGGCTAGAAAGGGGGATGGAGGAGTGGAAGTCATTAATAAAGATGTTGAAGAGAAGGGTTCCAAGAATAGAACCCTGGGGTACACCAGTATGTACAGGTAAGAAAGAAGAGCAAGAAGATTTCCATCTGACTGATTGTAGCCTGTCTTTGAGATAACTGCAGAACCATGAGAGAGCTGAGCTGGATAGATTAAGGTTAGCCAATTTAGTCAGAAGTTTGGAGTGTGATACCATATCAAATGCCTTAGATAAGTCTAGGAACAGACATGAGACTAGTTTATTTTTGTTCCTAGCTTCAGCAATGATGTGGGTGAAGGATAGATACAAATCATTGTAACTGCTGCTGCAGTTATTTTTGCTGTCTGAGCTCTTTTCTTTTTATTTACATTTTGTGTTTATTTTACTCTTTGCCAAAACAGCCATATTTAGCGAGCATAAACAAGATGGTGTCCTCCATTTGTTGTTTTTTTTTTGTTTTTTTGTCAATTCTTGCTTTTATAGCAACTCAGTGTGCTACAATGAAGTGGCAGACTTGATTTTTTTTAAGTGGTGATACTTGTACATTAACATTCTTTTGGTGAACATTATATGTTAAGTTGTCCCTCTCGCCTTCATTCTTGCTGGTTGGGCTCGGGGCCGACCCTCGGCTCCGACTCAGCCATTTTCTAAAGCTCGAGAGCTACTTACTGGCTCGAGGCCTACCTATATCCCACAATGCCTGGCGCTAGACCCCCAGATCTCGTTTGCCACTTCAGCAACGAGGTTGCGCTTCACTGGCTCAGGTCGTATTAATCTTTTGTATTTTTAGTAGTTTAACTGTTGTGTATATTTTTCAAATCTTTTTGTTAATCAAGTAGTACCGTAAACTAGTCTTAGGTTTCCCTGTGTTTTTCTGACTCTTAGGAAACTCGTTTTTACTTGGAGAGTTTCTCCCCTCCCCCCTCCCTATCACCCTAAGTAGGCCGTTTAAGTTAGAGGCTATTCCCTTCCCTTTTTACATTGTTTTTCAGTAGGAAGTAGTGTTTAGCCTTTATAGTCTAAAATCTTAGTATCTTAGTTTTTAGTTTATATAGTTACCTAAAATTTGTTGTGTGAAGGAGTGGGACTAGTGTGTGTGTGTGTTAGTGTGTGTGTTTTTTGTACACTAGTCAAAAATTTTCATCCATCGGTATCCCCTTTATTTTATATAATGTCAAAGGATACCAAGGTATCAGGGTTCAAGAAGTGTGACTCGTGCTGTCAGAAAATGTCTCTGACAGATGGTCACACTTTTGTGTTTATTGTTTGGGTTCCCTACACCTGCAGGACTCTTGCTCGGTATGTCATGCCTTTAGTCCGAGAGTCCTGCAGGAGCATAGGAATAAGTTAATTCTCAGGGGTTTATTAAAACCCAAGGGGTCTCCGGCAAAGTCTCAGCCAGCTAAAACCCCTAAGCCAACCAAGCCGTCGGCTCCCAGTACGGAGCCGTCACCAGGTGGAGCATCTGCTTCAATTTCGGTTCCAGCTGGGACCGAAGTATCAAAATCTCTCTCTGCTCCGACCTTGGTGTCGGAGCCGTCAGGGAGCCATAAGCGATCCAGATCGCCATCCCTGGTCGGTTCGCTCGGCTCTGGGATCACCTTTGCTACAGTCCGAACGGAGCCATAGGTCCCACTCTTCTCGGTCCTCAAGGCTATCCGATCATGACTTGGAGAGAGTGGTTAGTAGACTCCTCAAATTGCAGGCCCTGGCTAAAATGTTAACTAGCCCTCCTCTTCAGGCTGTGGCTGCTCCCCTTTCTGAAGTAGTTCCTCCTCCGACTCCTCCTGTCAGTTCGGAGCCAGAGCTTGTTGGGGCTCGGATCCTGGAAACGTCGGCGCCGATGCTTCCCCTTTCGGCTCCTTCGTCAGCTTCGATTTCTTCAATGGTTCCGTCTTTGGAGGGATCTGGGCGCCAAGACTCCCTCGTCGGCTCCGAGGGGGCAAGTGGCATCAATCTCTTGTCTGACCCTGTTCTCCCTCTTGGAGCTTCGGTGCAGGTAAGCTCGGCTCCTACATCAGCTTTGGAGCTGTCCCTTTCGGTGCCGGAGAGGATTCCCATCTCCTCAGAGCAGGGGCCCTCTTCTGTGCCGGACAGGGGTACCTTTGAGGTCATGAGGAGCGTGCTGACCTCTGAGTCTGCACCTCGATCAGCCCTTTCAGCTCCTCCCCCCCAGGGTGCCTGCTTCGGTCTCTGCCCCTCCTCCAGACCCCAAGTGAGGGGATCAAACGCTTCAGGTCACCCCACTGGGTGTATCTTCCTCTTCCGAGGCCTCCCCTGAGATTTCAGAGGAGCCCCCTTGAAAGACGAAATGTAAGAGGAAACATACGAAATGTAAGAGGAAACATGTTGATGCCCCAGAGTTGGTGACGTCAGATACTGACTTGGAGGATTCTGAAGGGTCCCCAAGATCCCCCTCTGAAGATGTCACTTTCTCAGACATCCTTGAGATTCTTAAGCAGAGGGGAAACTGGTCTGCCCTTAACCTTTCTGAGGACGAGTCGGTATACTTGGATGTGTTTGGTTCTTGCCCCTCCACCTCCTGGGTATCTCCGCCTTTCGATCCATTAATGGAAGTGGTGGCTCGGAAGGCATGGTCAGCTCCAGACACACTGGAACCAACTCCTCACAGGCCCAATAAGTTTATCACGGCCCCCCAAGATAAACAATTTCTGACAAAGGGTGTCCCCGTTGATGCCATGGTGGTAGCAGCTGCCACGAAAAAAGAGTTGGCTGACACTTCTGTACCTGTCCATCCCCCTAACAAAGAGTCTAGGACGATGGATAGGTACGGGAAGTGGATGTTTTCCTCAGCGACCTTCTCCATGCGGTCGCTGAATTATTTGTGCCACTTCACCCGTCTTCAGAGGGATCTCCTCAAGGAGCTAGGAGATACTCTGCAAGATCCATCAGCTGTGGGGGCTCAAGACAAGATAAACTCCCAGCTGGCGACACTTAATTCTATCATTAACTCCTCCATGCGGCTCATTTCATATGCGGCTGATGGGGCGAGTAGAGCCGCAGGCACAGGTGTGGCTTTGAGAAGACATGCCTGGATGCAGTTATGTAACTTCGCTGATCCCTTCAAGGTGTCTTTCACCAATACCCCTTTTGATGGTTCGACTCTGTTTGGACCTCAGGTGAAAGATACACTTACCAGGTGTGAGCAGGAAGGCAAGAGTCTCTCTGCTGTTGGAGTCCATTTTTCCACTCCCTCTAGATCATACCCTAAGGGTCAGAAGAGTGGGAAGATGTGGTTCTGGAAACCCCAGGGAGCCATGCCTGACACACGTGTCGAGTTTCCCTCCAGAGGCAGAGGAGGGAACAACAATAGACGCCCCCCCGTGGGGCAGATGGGGTCCGCAGAATCAGGGCAGCAGAGAATCTTTCTCTGACAAGCCCTTCCAGTACCCCTGAGGGGCTGCCCGGCTGTCCGCCTTCGGAGGCAGTCGGGGGAAGGTTGTCTCTGTACCCAGAAGCCTGGCGTCTCATCACTCGAGACAGATGGGTACAGTCTATCATATCCGGAGGTTACAAAATCCCGTTTGTCCACACTCCCTTAAAATCAAACAACCCCATCCCAGATGTTCCACCCAGTCTAAGGGAACAGGCAGTGCAAGAAATTTCAAGACTGCTAAAAAAAACAGGCCATCCAATAAGTCCCAGCAGACCAGCAAGGATCCGGAATTTACTCAAAGTTCTTTTTGGTACCAAAGAAGACAGGGGACTGGAGACCCATTTTGGATCTCAGCAGACTAAACAAGTCTGTTCAAAGAACGAACTTCTGGATGGTCACGCTTCAGTCCAGTCTACCCTTTTTGGGCCAGGACAATTGGATGTGCTCCATAGATCTTCAGGATGCATACTATCACATCAAAATGGACAGGCATTCCAGAAGGTTTCTCCGCTTCTGGCTGGGAGCCAATCATTACCAGTTCAGAGCCCTGCCCTTTGGTCTCACCACAGCCCCCAGGGTGTTCACCAAATGCATGGCAGTGGTTACCACTCACCTAAGACGGCAAGGATTCCAGGTGTTTCCATATCTAGACGACTGGCTCCTTACTGCTACTACCAGACATCAATTGCTAACAGCCAGGGATTATACCATTCAAACATGCTCCAACCTAGGTATCTCAATAAATTTCGAAAAGTCTACATTGTCGCCTTGTCAGTCCTTAACCTTTATAGGCACAAGATTAAATACGAAAGATATGTCTGCAAGGCTTCCAGTAGACAGAGTGGCAGACATTCACCGACATGTACAGGTATTATTAGGATGCAGAAAGATTCAGGCCAGATTCATCCTAAAAAACCTTAGGTCTCATGGCAGCAGCAATCATATTAGTTCCCCTAGCTCGTTTTCACATGAGGATTCTCCAGTGGATGCTTTTCACCCAATGGTCCTTTCAACAACTTCCTTTGTCTCACAAGATAATAATCACAAAATCATGCAAAGACCACTTGGCTTGGTGGATGGTCTCTCCATCAGTACCCCAGGGCAGACCATTTGTCCTTCCTCCTCCAGTTGCCATAGTGACTATGGATGCCTCCCTGATCGGGTGGAGGGGGGGGCATTTTCAGGGCAGAACTATCCAGGGCACCTGGCAACCCCACGAGTACCACTTGCACATAAACGTCTTGGAGATGAGGGCGGTGCTTTTAGCATTGCAAGCTCTTCAGAACTCTCTACCCACTGGGACCATTGCATTTCAGACAGACAATATGTCTGTAGTGTGGTACATCAACAAGCTGCGTGGAACCAAGTCATATCCCTTATGTCGAGAAGCTCTCAGACTATGGCAGTGGGCGATCTCCTCTCAAAGGTTTCTGATGGCAACGCACATCTTTGGGAAGTCCAACGTCATAGCGGACAGGCTAAGCAGAGCTATTCTCATGCCTCATGAGTGGTCTCTCAACAGGATAGTAGTGGACAGAATCTTCCGCAAATGGGGTCAGCCTTGCTGCGACCTTTTTGCAACTCCTCTCAACAGCAAGTGCGACAGTTTCTTCACTCTCTTCCTTCTTCCCGGACACTCCCCCAGAGACGCTCTAGTTCACGATTGGCCCCAGGGACTTCTGTATGCATTCCCACCCTTTCCACTAATTCCCAAACTAATTCAGAAAGTTACCATGCTGGGTTGCAGAATGATCCTCATTGCTCCATACTGCCCTCGACAAATCTGGTTCCCATTCCTGCATCATCACCTTCTAGAACAGCCTTGGAATCTGGACCCAGTTGGACCTCCTGATCCATCAGTTGGGCAGGCTGCATCAGTCTCTTCACTCTCTCAACCTCACTGCTTGGTTGCTCCACTTCCAACCCTAGCCAGGCTTCCCAGTATTTCCATTTCAGTGCATGAGATTATCCTTTCCTCGCACAAACCTACAACCAGGAAGACTTATGCTAGTAAGTGGAAACATTTCTCTTTCTGGGCAGAGGCTAGAAATATTGATCCCTTCACGGCCCCTGTCCATAACATTCTGGACTTCTTAGCAGAGCTTTTTCAAGTGGACTCCTCATCGGCCACCATTAGATTTCAATTAGCGGCAATCTCTAATTTCCATACAGGCCTGTCAGAAATGAGCATCATGTCCCATAAGCTTTGCAAAGCCTTTCTGAAAGGAACAATCTTGCTCAGGCCTCCAGTCAGGGATCCCCTGCCTCCTTGGGACTTAAATTTGATCCTAGCTTCCTTGATACTTCCTTCCTTTGAACCGGCAGCTTCCTGTTCCTTGAAATTACTTACCTGGAAAACACTCTTTTTGGTGGCCATTACTTCAGCGAGGAGAGTTTCTGAACTGCAAGCCCTTTGTGTTCATCCTCCTTATCTAGTTTTCCATAAGGACAGAGTTTCGCTCAGGACTAATCCTTCGTTCCTTCCTAAGGTCCCCTCTGAGAACAATTTGAATTAATCCATCGATCTGCCAGTCTTTTTTCCAAATTATTCCAACAAAGCTGAAAACAAATTACACCAGTTGGATGTTCACAGGCAATTACGTTTCTATTTGCATAGGACTGAGAAAATAAGGAAATCAGATCAACTCTTCCTGTCCTATGCAGAAGGTAAGCAAGGCCGACCAGTGTCTAAAGTAACCTTATCCAGGTGGTTGTCCTCTATTATTATCCTAATTTATCAGTTGAGGCATAAAGAACTCCCTGCTAAACCTAAAGGCCACTCTACTAGGGCTTTAGCTACGTCGGTAGCTTTTCAAGCAAGTCTACCAATGGAAGCCATTTGTGTGGCGGCCACATGGGCCACCCCTCATACCTTCATTTCACATTATAAATTGGATCTGGCCTCTAGGAGCAGAGCTGATTTTGGTACCACTGTGCTCAAGAGTCTGTTCCGATGAGCCACCCAGGACTAAGGTGCTAGGGACGCTGTCCCAACCAGCAAGAATGAAGACTAGAGGGACAACTTAACATTAAGAAGTTATGTACCTACCATAACATTCCATGTTAGTTGTCTCCTCCTCACCTTCTTTCTTGCGTCCCACCCTCCATCCCCCTAGCCTAGATGGACCGAGAAGAGTTCTCCTTATGAGTCTGATCACTGGCTGAGTCTTTACCGTTTTATGTCCTCTCCCTTTTTCTTCAGCCATGTAGCTGAAGTCTTGTTATAGGGACAGTTGTCTTACAGTTGTATCTTTATGGTGTTAGGTCTTCCAAACGAGATCTGGGGGTCTAGCACCAGGCATTGTGGGATATAGGGAGGCCTCGAGCCAGTAAGTAGCTCTCGAGCTTTAGAAAATGGCCGAGTCGGAGCCGAGGGTCGGCTCCGAGCCCAACCAGCAAGAAAGAAGGCGAGGAGGAGACAACTAACATGGAACGTTATGGTAGGTGCATAACTTCTTATTCTCCTGTAGGGTATCATTTGTAAGTTCATTGCATTTTCTAAGATACGTTAATAGTAATAAAGTGAGGAAAATAGGAAACATTTGTTAGTAAGAACATTAATAGGAAATGTCAATTCTTAGTAAAATTATTTATAAGTTAGGTAGGTTGATAAGTGTGGATTACTGTGAATGTTTATACAAATGCATTTTTTTATATAAATTACATCTTTATACATTAAAGTAGTTGTAGTATGCAAAGTCTGGAAATTAGGATGGAAAGACTTTAATGATTAGTTGGTCAGAAAGAGTATTAGTACAATATTGTTAACATACTACTTTTAACTTAAAGAAATAATATGGGATTGCAGAAGATAAGCTTCAAGAAGGGGGGATGTGGTAGTTAACTAGGTGTATTAGGGCAGTTATAGTGCAAAATTAATTTAAGATTTTTTAATAATAGATGTAGTAATCTGAGTTTCTATGGAATAGTGTTCCAAGTATTAGGAGTCAGTTTGGAAGAGGACTTGTACACTATGGAAATAGTATAGGAAGGTCTAAACAAGCTATTTTATGCAACACTACTCCTTCAAGTAGGATATTTCAATGAAATTTTAACAGTTCAAGAAACCCCCTTTATGTCCAAAATTATGGAGGAACTTTGCTAGCTTTTACAAATCAAACTACCCACATCCTGAGCATGTTACCCTCAAATGTATTTGAAATAACTCATATGCAGTCTTAGAAACCCTGTTCTGGAGGTTATAAGCATCAGTTTTGGCACCTATGTTGGAGATGCTGGGGACAAGTATGTTGCTCTTCTGCCAAGCAACCATGCTTTGTTGTAAATTCCAGTGTATGGTTTGTTGCATAGCAGTAGTACTCGATTGTATGATTTGTTGTTGTATAACAGTAGAACTTAATTTCAGGACTGGATATTGTATAGCAGTAGCATTTATTTATTTATTTATATCACATTTGGTTACCAGGAAAGTCTAGCTGGGTAAGAAACACATTTTAAGCAGAGGCCTAGGCAGAAAGGCTCCAATACAGAGAGAAAAAGAAAAAAAATACTTTTATATAATAAACAACAGAAAACAAAGTCAATTTACAGATGAAACCCAGAAAAGTCACAGAAAAGTCTTATACATACATTAAACATGGGAAGATTAACAAGGATAACTAACATGCAAGCACTTATACAAAGAAAATAAACCATGATATCTGCATACATAAATTTTTTGCAGAAAGTTGGACAAAATATGGCAAAAAGGATATTTGTCATTGGAGGCACAGTTGCAGCAATAAGAGATTCCATAGATAAGAAATTTTAACCAAAAATAAAATAAAACAAGCAACTGAAGGGTGGTCTGACACAACTGAAAATATCAAAGTAAAACAAAATAGACCAACTACCATGGCTAAAAGGATATACACTTTATTGGACAAGAGAATAATGGATAAGCGCTTTCACACACAGGTGCTTCATCAGATCCATGTTAACAGATAAAAAACAATCCATATTTAAAGCCATAGCCAACCAATCAGGGAGCAATGTTTAGTGATGTAATGGTCGAGCCTGTAAAACAGGTTTTAAAGGAACATTAGCATTTATGCCTGGAGATCTATAAGCTCCAGGGCACATAATCCATCTCAATTCCATAAGATCAGTTCTGTTCACATAATCACCCCTTCTTACATTCTGCCCAAGTAATTCAAGTACAGTAAATTTAAAAGAATGGCCATCATTAGAAATAATGTGTTTACACAACGCATTAAGTGAATTTCTCCTTCTAATATCACCCATATGCTGCAAAACTCGAGTTTTCAAATTCTTATTGGTCTTACCCACATAGAACTCTGTACAAAATGTACAATAAGCTAGGTAGACCAAATTATTAGATTTACAGTCAGAATAAAATTCAAATACATATTTCTTAGATGTAATAGGGTGAACAAAAAAATTACTACACAACATATATTTGCAAACACTACATGTCTTGCATGGAAAAGCCCCTTTTCTATTACTTATATGTCTAGGTAGATTGACATTCTTATAGTACAAGTGCCTTTTAAGTGAAAAACTATTTCTAAAAGTAAAATGAGGTTTATCACCTACAATAGTCCTAATTTTATCATCGGATAATAGAATCGGCCAATTCTTGTGAATAATATCACATATCTGTTTAACATTACTACTGTAAGTCAATGGAATATAACAATTATAGAGGTAGCCTTTTTAACACTCACATTATCATCAGATGTTCTCCCTTTCAAAAAATAGTGTTCCCACTAGTAGTTCTTAATCTATTCACTTTATGTAAAGTCTGATAAACATCTCGTTTCTGATAATCTCTCTCAGTAAAATCAGAGGACAACATCTGTGATGCATTCCTAAATTCATTATCATCTGCTACTGCTTTTTACGCCAACTCATAGGTCACCCACTCTATTCTTCTCTATAACCTCTAATAATGCTACTAACATAGCACCAGATACTACCACCTGCCTACTAGATGTCACAATCGACAATCATCTTAACTATGACGACCATATTAACTCCACCATAAAGTCTGTCAACAAAAAACTTGGTACCCTCTACAGAATTAAACCCTTCCTTACCCCCTCAGCCAGGAAAACTATCGCACAAACCCACCTCATTTCTACCCTTTTCTATGCCTCTGCTATATATACTAACCTATCTAAAAACAACATCTCTAAACTTTCTACCTGCTATAAAGTATAGCTAGAGTCATCATATGCTCTCCCTTTAAAACCCATCACTGCCTTAACCTTAGACAACTAGGATGGTTAGAAATACAGAACCATATACTCTGTCAACAGTTACTTATCACACAAAAGATCCTACACCACCCCAATGATACCCCCATCCTCTCTAATCTGATCACTCCATATAAAAATCTGGCTACACTGCGTTCTGCAAATAAATTCCTTGTCTCCTCAATTAAATCTAACAACAAAGCTGGTGATTCACTTTTCTCAAACATTATAGGGAAAAACTGGAATCAGCTCCCTCCTGAACTATCTACCCTAGCATCTGCATCTCAATTCAAAAAGCACATAAAAGAACATCTAAAAACTAAGTGGCTTTGTCCTTGTGCAAACCCAGACTGAAACTTTTATTTCTCTCCTGTTCTTACCCTCCCCCTCCCCCCCAACTCTTTGCCTCCAAAACTAGTTACTTCTCTTCTTGCTTTAATCTTAGTAATATGATAAAATTTAAGAACTTTAATCTTTCCACACTTACCCTAATTCTATCTAATGCATTTGTTTATTTATATTTAGTTTAACTTTTACCTGAATGTTTATAGTCAATATTTTTTAATGCCATTTTACTTTTCCCCTTTTACCAATGTTACCATAGTACTGTTACCTTGTATGACTTTATTACACTTGTTTCCTTTTTTACATTGTTATTGCTTATGCTTGGAGCTTTTCTCCCCGGGCCTCTACTGAAAATGGACATGTATCCGTTAGACTAGCCCGGTCAACAAATGTAAAATAAATTAAAAAAATCTGTATGTATCCTAGACATTCTAAGGAGTTGGCCATTTACAATGTCATTATAGACATGAGAGGAGTGCATACTGGTTCTATGCAACAGTGAATTCTTCCTGCACGTCTTTCTGTATAATGAGGTCTCTATGGCACCTTCCTTGACCATGATGCAAGTGTCAAGAAAATGAATGTACTCATAAGAATGAAAACAACACAAGAATGAAAAGATAAACCAACGCAAATGCAACGTTCAAGCAGAAATCCAGGAACGAACCACCATAAAATCAGCCAACAAAATTTATTCAAAAAACAATCATGAAGAAAATAAATGGTTAGCACTTTCGTATAAATGAATGATCAGAAATAGGAGAATTCATTTGTCAGCAACCTGTGGGTATGGATCTGATATCGGATGCGAACCGGCATGGTTTATCCAGCTATGGATCTGAGCTCCTAGCTCCTCCCCTCACCCATAATGCCCTGCTCTCCCAACATGACCTCAGATCTAGTTTGCCGCGCATGGTGACAGCTGGATTTTCCTGAGCTCCTGAGCTAAGTGATTTTTCTTGTGAAAAATAGATTTTTGTTAGTTTAAATTTAATATTTGTGTGAAAGTTTTAGGTTTCCTATATATTTTATCTTTTTGGGCTTAATTTACTTTACCTTTTTTTACCCTCCCCTTGCTGGTGCGTAGTAGTGTGTGTGAGTTGTCTTTGGGGCCTTGTGTGAGTGTGTAGTTTTTGTACTTTGCTTTACTTTTTGTTTTGTTTAAAAAAAAAAAAAAAAAAAAAAACAAACAGCAGTATGTCGGAAGCCCCAAAGCCTATTTTCTCTAAATGCTCCGAGTGTGGCCATAAGCTATTCCCTGCTGATGGCCACACTCGGTGCGTTCGATGCCTTGGGGTTGAACACCTCACCTCTGGGTGTTCAATCTGTGCAGGGTTCAACCCCAGGGCATTGAAGGAGCGGAGGTCGAAGCTGGTCTTGGCGGGACTCTTGCCCCCGTACTCGGCTTTGGCCCCCGCCCCATTGGTGGTTACTGTTCCGGCAGTTCATGCCTTGCCTGCTCCCCCTCCTCCTTCCGGGATTCAAACTCCCTCTAAGGGTTCGGAGGAGAGGGAAGCCAGGAAGAAGGACTGGAGAGAGAAGCACCACAAGCAGCGGGCCGAGACCTCCGTCTCGGCCCCGCCGGCTAAGCGGGCTTCTTCTCCGGCCGCTCTGGCTGCTGGCTGTCCTCCTCCTCGGCTCCGGTCTCCTTGTTTTTCACCGGAGCCTGAGGATGAGGAGACCCGACCTCCTTCGAGGCTATCGAGGCGGCACTCAAGGCCTACCTCGGTAGCCTCGTCGAGGTCTACCTACAGCCTCTCCGATGCTGATCTGGACCGGATGATGCGAAGGTTCATCCAGGCCCAGATGCAGATGGGAGTGCTCCTGCCTCCCCCCCCCTCTGGGGGGGAGCTCGACCCCATTTTTCAAGCCTATAGCTCCTTCTCCAACCCGCTACCCAGGTTCGGAGCGCTCGGAGCCGGGCAGCCTCGGAGCCGGGGGTGGGTCGGCGCCGACAGTACTGGGTACTTCGGATCTGACCCTGCCCTCGAGTTTGTCGGATCCGACCTCTCAGAGCCTTGGCCCAAGCTTCGGATCCAAGGGACTCAGTGTGCCTTCGGCGCCATCCCTGTTGGAGTGCACTGTTCCCTCGGATCCGAGGGGCTCGGCGCCGGCTCCAATCCACTCATCGGATCCGAGGGGGAGCCGACTTTCAGATCCTATTGTCAAGGCTGGCACCCCCTCGGCTTTTGATGTGGTGGAGAGGGCTCTATTGAGGGCATCCGGACCCCCGGCCCTTGCTTCGGCTCCGTCCCGCACTCCATCTGCTCTGGGCCAGGCTTCCATCACCCGGCCACTGGGACAGCCCGCTTCACTGCCCCAAGCAGTCCCCTTGGATCTGGACATTGCTGGTGAGGGCTCCTTGGACAGCCCCCCCGAGGAAGCACCTCGCAAGCATACGTGTAAGAGGAGGCACATAGACTCCCCCGAGTCTTTAACTGAAGACACTGACTTGGAGGAAGGGGAAGGCTCCCCAAGATCACCCCCTGAGGATGTCTCCTTTGGAGACATCATGGAAATGTTACGGATCAGAGGTGGGTGGTCTACCCCAAAGTCTTCCTCGGACGAGTCCGTGTTCTTGGAGGCATTTGAAGTGGGCCCGTCTACCTCTTGGGTGTCCCCTCCTGCCGACCCCCTGGTGGACCTTATTACCACCAGGGCGTGGAAGGAACCGGACACCGTGGAGCCAATCCCCAAGAGGCCCAATAGGATCCTTAGCCCCCCTGCTGACCATGCCCACTGGAGCAAGGGACCCCCGGTAGATGCCATGTTGTCGGCAGCAGCCGCTAAGAGGGAACTCGCCCAGGAGAGTCCCTCAGTCCATCCCCCGAGCAAGGAGTCTCGGATGATGGACCGTTTGGGGAAGCGAATGTTTAGTTCAGCGACCTTCTCAGTGAGGGCGCTCAACCATTTGGCACATGTCATTAGGATGCAGCGCGATCTTATCAAGGAATACGCTGCATCCCCCCCAGAGTCCATGTCGGAGGAGGACAAACTTATGCACTCCACCCGTATGGCCACTCTTCGTTCTGTGACCAACACCTCTATGCGGTTACTTTCCCACGCTACCAAGGGAGCCGCTAGAGCTGCAGGAGCTGGCCTAGTCACGCAACGGTAGGCCTGGCTCCGCCACTGCGATTTTATGGAGCCCTTCAAGGCGTCATTCGCGAATGCCCCCTTTGACGGTTCTGCCCTTTTTGGCAAGACAGTTCGCGACACCTTGGTTCAGAGCGAGAAGGACGGGAAGACGCTGTCTGCCGTCGGAGTCCGCTTCTCTGTGCCCCAGAGGTCCTACTCTAGGAACCAAAAGGGCCAGAAGAAGATGTGGTTCTGGAAGTCGCAGCACTCCCAACCCGCTCCGGACAACCAGTCCTTCCGCGGCAGAGGAGGACAGGGAGGACGCTGCCCTAGAGGCAGAGGGGCTCCCCAGGAACTTTGGGTCCAGGGAACCTTTCTCTGAACGGCCCATGCAGCAACCCTGAGAGGTTGCCCGACTGCTTCACTCTGGAGGCAGTCGGGGGATGTTTCTCGGAGCACCTAGCGGCATGGGAGTCCATTACATCGGACCGCTGGGTACTCCAGATTATAGCAATAAGCAAACACCAAAATACGCTGAAACACACCCGTTTAATAGCAAAGCTTTCAGGTACAAATCCTTTGTCAATACTCATACAGGTTACAAATAAAATCAAACATTTAAATAGAAGCCAACAAAGCACATGACCAGCAGCCAAAGATCATGTGATGAAAATTTGTGTTTAAAAAATATATATATATACTTTAAAATACAATTATTTCAGTACTGAATGTTGTAATTTCACTAATATAGGCTTTAGTGTGACAGCAACATTCAAACCAGGCATCTTGTCAGCTGAAAGTCTTAAAATCCATTCAAATTATTTTAAATCTAATAAATTCTTAATGTCACCCCCCCCCTCATGGATACACACACTCTATCAATAACGCGAAATCTAAACTTGTGTTGATTGCCACATAAAGATATATGTCTATATAAGGCATTCCTATCATTCCCTCTCCGTATCTCAGACTTATGCTCAATGATACGGTCTTTTAATCTTCTCGTAGTCTTACCTACGTAAAAACATTGGCAAGACATGCATGTAGCTAAATATATCACATTAGTTGAAATGCATGTTGCCATGAGATTAAACTTGTATATAATCCCACTTACCAGATGCTTAAAGTCTAAGCTATTTTCTTTATCTATTATATCAGGGCAGCAACTACAGTTGAGACATTTTAAAGTTCCATATGTATTAATATTATTCACTTCAGTTGAATTTTTAAAATCCTTGTAGCCAAGCTTACATTTAAAATTTGCCATGTTTTTATAAGAAAAAAGTGGTCTGTCACCAATAATGGATTTAATTTCACTGGATGCCAATAAAACAACCCAATTTTTCTTTATAATGTTCCTTACAAACCTAGTCATACTCCAGATTATATCCAGAGGTTACAAGTTCCCCTTTCTTCATGTCCCAAAGTTAAAAACCCTCCCCGATGTTCCACCCGATCAGAGGGAGGCCGCTTCAGCAGAAATTGGCCATCTGCTGAGAAAGAGCCATCCAGCCCGTCCCCCCAGACCAGATCGGATCAGGGTTCTACTCCAGGTTCTTTTTAGTGCCAAAAAAGACGGGGGACCTAAGACCCATACTGGACCTGTCCCTATTGAACCTGGCAGTTCCCAAAGAGAAGTTCCGGATGGTCACTTTGCAATCCATCCTCCCCCTTCTAGGGGAGAATCACTGGATGTGCTCTATAGACCTCAAGGATGCGTACTACCACATTCTGATGGACAGACGATCCAGAAGGTTTCTTCGCTTCCGGCTGGGAGCCAGTCACTACCAATTCAGGTCTTTCCGTACCTAGATGACTGGCTTCTTACCGCCCCAACAAGGCATCTACTCTCTTTAGCAAGAGACTCCTTTCTTCGTCTAGCTCCCTGGCTAGGCATCACGGTAAACATAGAAAAGTCCAACCTGGTCCCTACTCAGATAATAGATTTTATAGGAGCCAGGTTAGACACGAGAAATTTAAGAGCCTTTCTCACAACCGACAAAGTTCGGAATCTACGACTCCAGGTGCGGGCCATCCTTCACTACAGCTCAACACCTGCGGAATTGATCCTGAGGGCGCTAGGGTCTATGGCGGCAGCGATTACTCTTCTTCCGCTCGCCCGCTTGAACATGCGGGTACTTCAATGGACACTTCAGGTGCAATGGTCATTTCTCTCTCTCCCCCTGTATCATCCCATTGCAATCAGCAAGGCTTGCAAGCGGTCTCTCTTGTGGTGGCTCCATTCCCTGGACCTCCACAGGGGCCGCCCCTTTTGTGCATCTCCCCCTCTCGCCACAGTGACCACGGACGCTTCCCGCCACGGGAGGGGGGGGGGCATTTTGCGGGCCGGACGGTCCAAGGCACGTGGAGCGATTCAGAGACCTCCCTGCATATCAATGTTCTGGAAATGAGGGCAGTGCTCTTGGCGTTGCAAGCACTTCAAGCCCTCCTTCCCCTGGGAACAATTGCAATTCAATCAGACAACATGTCGGTGGTCTGGTACATCAACAAACAGGGGGGAACCAGGTCTTACCCTTTATGTCGAGAAGCCATGAGAGTGTGGGAATGGGTGATCTCCACCAACCGCTTTCTCATCGCAACGCATATTCCGGGTCGGACCAACATCCTTGCGGACAAGCTCAGTCGCACCATTCTCTCCCCGTACGAGTGGTCTCTCAATTCTCAAGTAGCGAAATGTATCTTCACACAGTGGGGGACTCCCTGTTGCGATCTCTTTGCTTCTCCCTTAAACGCCAAGTGCAACAGTTTTTTCACTCTAATCCCCCCTCCAGGGGATTCTCCGAGAGACGCTCTGGTGCATGCTTGGCCTCCCGGTCTTCTTTACGCATACCCCCCTCTACCTCTGATGCTTCAAGTAATTCAGAAAGCCTCTCGGTTGGGGTGCAGAATGATCCTCATTGCCCCGTTCTGGCCTCGACAGATCTGGTTCCCTTACCTAAGGTCTCATTCAGTGAATCCACCTTGGATTCTAGATCCCATTCCAGATCTGATATCACACCCATTGAACCTACCAACTCCAAACCTGGACAACCTGAAGTTGACTGCTTGGCTGCTCCAGTTCCACTCCTAATCAGGACTCCCGGTATCTCGTCCCCAGTTAAGGCCATTCTGGTGGTGGCCCACAAGCCCTCTACCAGAAAAATTTACCGCAGTAAATGGAAGCGTTTCTCCATTTGGGCAGAGCGGCAAGGCCTAGATCCTTTCACGGTTCCCCTTCCTTTGGTTCTAGACTTCCTTACTACTCTCTTTAATGATGGCGCTAGTAGTTCCACAGTCAAAGTTCAGCTGGCAGCCATATCTCATTACCATGTTGGTCATGACTCAGGGTCTCTTATGTCAGCTAAGTTATGCAAAACCTTCCTAAAAGGCACCTTTTTGCTCAGACCCCCTGTCAAAGAAACGGTTCCCCCGTGGGATCTTTCCTTGGTACTTCAGGCCTTGACCGCTCCTCCCTTCGAACCTGCGGCCACAGTCGATCTTAAATTATTGTCCTTTAAGACTGCTTTTTTGGTAGCCATTACTTCGGCTAAGAGAGTTTCTGAGCTTCAGGCCCTGTCCATGAAACCGCCTTATTTGATCTTTCATCCGGACCGGGTGTGCCTCAGGATCAATCCCTCCTTTCTTCCTAAAGTAGCTTCGGAAGCTAACATTAATCAGTCCATCAACCTCCCTATTTTCTTCCCTAAGTATCAAAACAAAGGCGAATACAAGCTGCATTCCTTGGATGTTCACAGGCAGCTTCGTTTTTACCTTCATAGGACAGCTGGTCATAGGCAATCAGACCAGTTGTTCATTTCTTTTGCCAAATTCAATCTGGGTAAACCAATTTCCAAAGTTTCTTTGTCACGCTGGATTTCTCAGTGTATTCTGTTGGCGTACCAAGCCTCTGGGAGGCCCGCACTGGAGGGAGTCCATGCTCATTCGACCCGGTCTGTCTCTACTTCAGTGGCCTTTAAGTCTAGGGTTCCTCTGGATGACATTTGTTCAGCAGCCACTTGGGCTTCATCTCATACCTTTATTACTCATTACAAGCTGGACATCACGTCTAGAGGTAGAGCATCCTTTGGCTCCGCGGTGCTCCGGAATATCCTTCCATGATGGCCACCCAAGATTCAGGTAGCTGGGGACTCTGTCCCACAGGTTGCTGACAAATGAATTCTCCTACTTCAGATTTAGAAGTTATGTACTTACCATAACGTTCCATCTGAGTAGGTGGATTCATTTGTCTGCAACCATCCCGCCCTCCTATCCCCCTGGCCTTGTCAGTTTCCTGCATAGGGTGTGTTACCCTTTAGTTAGGGTAGTTGATGCAGGGCAAACTCGATCTGAGGTCATGTAGGGAGAGCAGGGCATTATGGGTGAGGGGAGGAGCTAGGAGCTCAGATCCATAGCTGGATAAACCATGCCGGTTCGGATCCGATATCGGATCCATACCCACAGGTTGCAGACAAATGAATCCACCTACTCAGATGGAATGTTATGGTAAGTACATAACTTCTAATTATACTTCATCAGACATTCTTTTACAATTCTCCACACCTTAAAAACACTGTCAATCATGATGTCATTTCCGGTCATAAATTAATTAACAAAATATATACGATCTTAAAATAGACATTTAAAAAGACAAATTTAAAAAGACAATGCCCTAATCATGCTGAATTATTCCATTAAATTACAATAAATACCAAACTTTATAAAAAGTATATATGTAACAACCTATAAAAAAGCAAATAGTCACATCTATCTAATGCCACTCAAACATACTAAAAGTTACATATTGTAATACATATGATAAATATAATAAAATAAATATATATTCAATGTGTTAAATATGTTAAATATGGAAGCATATAGTAAATAAATAATTAAATAATTATAAATACATACTACTTCGTTTCTATATATATATGCGCTAATATCTAAATGTTTA
Source organism: Protopterus annectens (assembly GCF_019279795.1). Classification (NCBI taxonomy): domain Eukaryota; kingdom Metazoa; phylum Chordata; order Ceratodontiformes; family Protopteridae; genus Protopterus; species Protopterus annectens. The sequence continues at coordinate 811,017,912 of NC_056750.1, read as the reverse complement.
AGTATTTCCATTAATTTTATTTATTTTAAGTGCCTTTAACTTAAGAATTGGGGCTATGGAACTAAGTTCATTAATTCCTGGCCAACTATCTGCTTGTAGTCTTACTTGCCATTCCAATTCCTTTAATTCTAAAAGCAAGCCCCATGGTTTCTTATCATCCATATCTACATGATCTATAATAGTATAAGTAAACTGGCGTCCAGTATGACTAATGTGGAATGTTTAGCTAAAGCATTATTTAAGTTAGATTTCCTAAATTGCATATTCATGCTCATATATTCGTTGGGAAAATTTCCTTTCTGTTTTCCCTATGTAATAAGCTGAGCATGGCTTACATGTACCTAAATATACTACAGCCTTAGATTCACAGTTGTATTTTCCTTTTATAACATATTTTCTCCCTCTTATAGTAAACATCATATTAACTTGTATTTTGTGGCACCATTTACAAAACCCACATTTTTTCATGCCATGCATGCTATTATCTTTGTGTCCTTCTTTACATTTTAAAAGATGTTTCAAATTCTTACCCCTCTTGTTCACTATAAGTGGTTTTATACCAAATAAATTCCTAAAATCTTCCTCTTCACTTAAAACTATTCATTTTTTTTTCAAAAATCCATCTTAATAGACTAAAATCCTCACTATATGTTATAAGTAATGCTCTGAAAACCTATTTATGTTATCCCCTGCAATACTATCTATATCTTGTGAAATATTAATGTCTAAAACTCTATTTTCAATTTCATATCTTTCTATTTCATTAGTATGGCGGATATTATTTAGAATGGGTTTAAAATAACCACTCTCCCTTTTCTTTCTTATTTCTTCTCTAATATTGTCTACAAGAGTACTGGGGTATGCCCTAGCATGAAACATACTTCATAAATTGGTACATTCATCTAGAAAGTCTTGTTGTTTAGTAATCATTCGTGCAGCTCTAACAACTTGCCCTTTTACAACTGATTTTTTCTGATGTTGGGGATGTGAGCTGCTATAATGTAATAAGCTATTTGAATACGTCTCCTTTCTGTATATCTGGGCTACATACCTTTCTTCTCCGTATTCCTTACTTAACTTAATATCTAAATATTCCATATAATCACAACTGACCTTCCATGTAAACTTTAAAAATGTTGTACTGTTTATATATGTCAAAAATTCATCTTAACATCTCATTGGTGCCTCTCCATATAATAATGCTAATGTCATCCTGGAACCTATGGTAAGATTTAATATATTCATGAAATCTACTACTAAATAAATATTTCCTTTCCCAATAGGCCGTGATGATATTGGCATCAGCCCCCTCACATGATGACCCCATCGCAAAACCTCTTCTTTGTAAATAATACATGCCATTAAATGTAATATAATTGTTGTTCAATACTATCTCTAATAACTCTATTAATAAATTAATTTTATCTTGATGCATATGATAGTCCACTAACATTTCACTGGTCCATTCTACACCTTTATCTTGTGGAATGACAGTGTATAAATCACATGCATCAGTTGTAACTAATATATCGTTACAGTTATATTCTGTGTCATTCATATGTTGCAGAAAGGACCAGGAATCTTTACAGATTTGTTTCTCATTCTTAAGGATATGTTTATTTTCAAAATCTATGTGTTTAGCAATAGCTGAGGTAATGGAGTACCTCCCATCAACTTGGGTCACATTGGGGGGTTGGAAATGGATTTGTGTATTTTTGGCGTTCCAAAAAACACTGGGGCTCTTGCAGGTGAAACATTTAAGTAGTTGTACATCTCAATACTAATACATCTATCAATAAACATGTCATTTAATTGCATATATATTTTCCTATACACTCCATTCACTTAATTCATTGAAACTTTCTGATAGGTTGCTGTATCTAAAATTTCTTGTAATCTCCTATTATAATCTTGTATATTCATAATAACTGCCCCTCCTCCTTTATCTGGTTTCATAATACGTACATTTTCTTTTTTCAGTTGGACTAATAACTTTTGTTCATCAGTACTGAGATTATTCCCTCCTTTCATTCTATCATTATATTTATGTAAATTTTTAAGATCTATTTCACACATTTTTTCATACGCTACCAGATTAGGATGGATGGGTGGGTTATATGTACTACTAATATTAAACATATTGGTATCCCTTAGTATGTTACTCTGATATAATAATTTTAAATTTATTTTCCTGAGATATATTTTCAAATCTAAAATGGTATTCGTAAAATTACTATAAGCTGATGGAACAAATGTCATTCCTTTACCCAACAAATCTGCAGTCTTACAATCAATAGAAACACATGAAAAATTATATACTTTGAAATCTTCATTTTGGTTAAGCACAACTGTACAGTTATTGGAATTATCAACATATGAATCAACAATGTCATTAACAATATTCAATTCAGCTTCTTGAATGTTCAAGTCCTCCATTGTTTGGTTTTGGGCCTTGCCCCTTGAAACCCCGTGGATTATTGATGCCCAAAAGAATGAGGGTTGTTTCTATTCTTAAGTCTTTCCGACCTCCTCAAAGATGGATAGTTTTGATCATATGTCTTATGATTATTGTCACTGTAATTCTGTGTTTTGTCTCTTACATCTCTACTTGTATTGTTATTAACAAGTGTATTTCAATTTTGAGACAAGGGGGGGTCTAGGGTATGCAATATCGTTAGCATACTCTTGAATGTCTCTCTCAAGCTTGTTTATTTTCCCTCTCTTTAGCTGGTCAATGTGTTCTACACTGTTATAAATATGGAGATGATCATACTGAAACTGCTGATATTGACTGTCCTCTCTGATAATTTTATGTAATACTGCAAGTCCTTTACTTAATTTGTCTATTTCTTTCTGATTGTATTTCACTAATAACTCTAAAAGTTCATATCCCAATCTGTCAAAGAGTTGAAGTAAGTCTATGTGCAAAGCAGTGTTTTCCTTTAATCCAGTTGGAAAATGCCACATGCGCAACCCTTTCAGAATGACTTTAACTCTCATACATTTATTTACTATATGCTTCCATATTTAACATATTTAACACATTGAATATATATTTATTTTATTATATTTATCATATGTATTACAATATGTAACGTTTAGTATGTTTGAGTGGCATGTGAATGTTTTTGTATAGGTTGTTACATATATACTTTTTATAAAATTTGATATTTATTGTAATTTAATGGAATAATTCAGCATGATTAGGGCATTGTCTTTTTAACTTTGTCTTTTTAAACGTCTCTTTTAAGATCGTATATATTTTGTTAATTAACTTATGACAGGAAATGACATCATGACTTAGAGTGTTTTTAAGGTGTGGAAAATTGTAAAAGAATGTCTGATGAAGTATAACATTCATTTATACGAAAGCGCTAACCATTTTATTTTCTTCGTGATTGCTTTTTGAATAAATTTTATTGGCTGCTTTTATGGTGGTTTGTTCCTGGATTTCTGCTTGAACGTTGCATTTGCATTGGTACTCATAAGAATGTCGTACAGTAAACTTAAGCCAGAAAGTACTACTTTCTAAAAGAGACAAATTCTTCCAAGGCAGCAATAGTGCCCCCTATAATATAAAACATCATCAACAAATCGTTTATAAAAAATTAAATATTTCTTAAAGACATGATCTAATAAAACCACTTCAGCCTCCCCAGTTCCCCAGTACTAAACTGGCATAACTGTTAGCGCAGGGTGTTCCCATGGCTACACCCTGCTTTTGCCAAAATAAATTATTATCAAACATAAAAAATATTATACTGCAATACCAATTCTAATAACGCAGAGATTATTACATTTATGTGCTGAGCAGAATATTCACTATTTATACATAAAAAGATCTAATAGACTCTAAACCAAAATCAGTAGGGATGAAAGTGAATAAAGTACAAATATCCATAGTAACTAAAACAGCGTTGTTAAGGGAAACATCAGGCTGATTTACACATTCTCCTAAAGAACTAAGAAAATCTTCAGAATCTCTCAGCATAGCTGGAGCCTTAGTTAATAATCCCTTCAACTGCTGTTCAACAAATATAGAAGATGGTTCTGTAAACCAACCTCGCCCTGAAACAATGGGATGCATTGGTGGGTTATTAAGGGTTTCATGTATTTTAGCAAGACTGTGGATCAGGGGAATAAGTGGATGTTCCACTAATAAAAACATGCAGTGCCTGAGTAATAGACCTAGTTAAAAACATGTCATACAAGTGTCTATGCACTTCATCAATACGTTTGTACACATCAGTCTTAGTAAGCAACATAAAAGTTTCAGCATCATCAAGCATTTCTTTCATACAATTATAAAAAACAGTATCAAGAACTGCAATAGCCCCTCCCTTGTTTGCCAGTCTAAAAACAATATCAGCATTATTCCTTAATTCCTTCAAGGCTATAGCTTCATCAAAGGTTATATTGTAAAAGTTCTGATTTAACGGTTTATTAAACATATTATAAACTTCGTTTTCACAAGCCATAAGGAAAGAATTAAGCAATGGATGCAAATGAGGGTTAAACAAACTCGGCTTAGCAAGGCGTTGGGCACTATTTCAATTTGTATTACCAAAGAGAAGCTTTAATGCTACATTCGTAGAGAAAAGTCTTAAATCATTCAATACATCATTAATTTTCAGTGGTGTTGCTAGAACAAAGGATAAACCTTTGTTAAGAACATTTACCTGTATTCGTGTAAGCTCATAAATGAAATATTAAAAACTAAATCCCCCCCGAGGTGTCTCTATTAAGTCCTGAATCCGCTGCTCATGTGAAATCCGAGCCCCTTCCAGCTGTGAGTAAGAGAGCATCCTCTCGTAGACTCCACTGTGAACTTGATGTGAACTTGTAAAGCCAGAAAAAAAGAAAAAGATGAAGCAGCTCCATTGCTGGTCTTAAGCTGGGCTCCTCCTATTGACGGTTAATTGGTTGAGCCTTCGCGAGACAGTTCAGACACAGATTCTGTAATTGCAGATTCATTCAATGTATTAGAAGATGACGGTATAGCAGCATTGATATTAGGAATATCATCAGCAGTGCTTAAGGGTTCTCTGTTATTAGTACATTCTGAACATCTCGGCCACACAAAAATATTACTGTCTCTAAAGTCGACATAATCACGTTCAATCTTCTTTTTCTTAATCTGATGCAGCCGGTCATCATAGCTAGCAACATTTAGCAAGACAGAATCTATCTTGTCCATATAATGTTCGCCCTTATATTTAGTAAGCAGCTCACACTGTAGTTTCTCAGTTTTAAGGAATAAGTATTTTTCAACAGGTGCAAAAACATCAATAAAAAGCTATAATTGAAGCTAAGCTCAAAATTAATGGCCTGCCATTTACTTAGCAAATCTGGAAAGGTGTCACCATATGAGGGCATACACAGCACACGAAGCCCTCTCAGAACAATTCTATAGTACAAACAAACTTCAAAGTGCAAGAATTGGCATTGCAACTGCTTCAACTTATATAAAGTATTTTCAACGTCTTTAAAACTGGAGCAAAAGCACTAAAATCAACATTTTCAGATAAACCAGTAAAAGTAAGTCCCAAAAGAGGATTTCTTTTGATATTTACCAAATGTCCAAGATGCCCTTGTTGAGAAGCATTGTCCAAGGCACAATAATCCAGTTCATAACCCCTGCCTTCAGCCATGTGACAGCCATGATTTTGAAAATACTTCATAGGTTAGTACTAAGCTAACTGCCCTTGTGAGCCATTTTAAACCTAGCCAGTTATCCCCTGTGAGATTCAAACCCTGTACCTTGTGTTTGTAAGGCAAACACTGTAACCATTAGGCCACCCTGCCAACTTCATATAAGTTGAAGTGGTTGCAATGGCAATGCTGGCACTTTGAAGCTTGTTTGCACTATAGAATTGTTTCGAGAGGGCTTTGTGTGCTATGTATGCCCTCATATGGTGACACCTTTCCAGATTTGCTAAGTAAATGGCAGGCCATTAATTTGGAGCTTAGCTTCAATTATATCAAGCTTCTTATTGATTTTTTTGCACCTGTGGAGAAAGACATAGTCCTTAAAACTGAGAAACTACAGCATGAGCTGCTTACTAAATATAAGGGCGAACAGTATATGGACAAGATAGATTCTGTCTTACTAAATGTTGCTAGCTATGATTACCGGCTGCATCAGATTAAGAAAAGAAGATCGAACGTGATTATTCCGATTTTAGAGATGGTAATATTTTTGTGTGGCTGAGATGTTCAGAACGTACTAATAATAGAGAACCCTTAAGCACTGCTGATATTTCTAATATCAGTGCTGCTATACTGTCATCTTCTAACACATTGAATGAATCTGCAATTACAGAATCTGTGTCTGAACTGTCTCGCGAAGGCTCAACCAATCAGCCATCAATAGGAGGAGCCTGGCCTAAGACCAACAATGGCGCTGCTTCATCTTTTTTGTTTTTTCCGGCTTTAATAGTTTGCACCAAGTTCACAATGGAGTCTATGAGAGGACGCTCTTTTACTCGCGCCTGGAAGAGGGCTCAGATTTCACAACAGAGCAGCTGATACAGGACCTAATACAGACACCTCGGGGGATTTAGTTTTTAATATTTCATCTTATGAGCTTACATGAACAAAGCTAAATGTTGTTAACAAAGGTTTATCCTTTGTTCCAGCAACACCGTTGAAAATTAATGACGTATTGAATGATTTAAGACTTTTCTCCATGAATGTAGCATTAAAGCTTCTCTTTGGTAATACAAATTTAAATAGTGCCTAATGCCTTCCTAAGCCAAATTTGTTTAACCCTCAGTTACATCCATTGCTTAAGTCTTTCCTTATGGCTTGTGAAAATGAAGTTTATAATATGTTTAATAAACCGTTAAATCAAAACTTTTACAATATAACCTTTGATGAAGCTGTAGCCTTGAAGGAATTAAGGAATAATGCTGACATTGTTTTTCGACTGGCAGACAAGGGAGAGGATATTGTAGTCCTTGATACTGTTTTTTATGATAATTGTATAAAAGAAATGCTTGATGATGCTGAAACTTTTATGTTGCTTAGTAAGATTGATGTGTAAAAACGTATTGATGAAGTGCATAGACACTTGCATGACATGTTTCTAACTAGGTCTATTACTCAGGAGCTGTATAAGTTTTTATTAGTGGAACATCCACTTATTCCCCTGATCCACAGTCTTCCTACAATACATAAAGCCCTTAATAACCCATCAATGCGCCCCATTGTTTCAGGGTGAGGTTGGGTTACAGAACCATCTTCTATATTTATTGAACAGCAGTTGAAGGGATTATTAACTAAGGCTCTAGCTGTGCTGAGAGATTCTGAAGATTTTCTTAGTTCTTTAGGAGAATGTGTAAATCAGCCTGATGTCTCCCTTAACAACGCTGTTTTAGTTACTATGGATATTTGTACTTTATTCACTTTCATCCCTACTGATTTTGGTTTAGAGACTATTAGATCTTTTTATGTATACATAGTGAATATTCTGCTTAGCACATAAATGTAATAATCTGTGTGTTATTAGAATTGGTATTGCAGTATAATATTTTTATGTTTGATAATAATTTATTTTGGAAAAACCAGGGTGTAGCCAGGGGCACACCCTGCAATAACAGTTATGCCAATTTAGTATTGGGGAACTGGGAGGCTGAAGTGGTTTTATCAGATCATGTCTTTAAGAAATATTTATTTTTTTATAAACAATTTGTTGATGATGCTTTTATGTTATGGGGGGCACTACTGCTGCCTTGGAAGAATTTGTCTCTTTTTTAGAAAGTAGTACATTCTGTTTTAAGTTTACTGTTCAACAGTCTTATGAGTACATTAATTTTCTTGACACTTGCATTATGGACAAGGAAGGTGCCATAGAGACCTCATTATACAGAAAGACATGCAGGAAGAATTTTCTGTTGCATAGAACCAGTATGCACCCCTCTCATGTCTATAATAATGTTGTAAATGGCCAGTTCCTTAGAATGTCTAGGATACATACTGATGATAATTAATTTAGGAATGCATCACAGATGTCCTCTGATTTTACTGAGAGAGATTATCAGAGATGAGATGTTTATCAGACTTTGCATAAAGTGAATAGATTAAAAACTACTACTGGGAAACACTATTTTTGAAAGGGAGAACACCTGATGATGTGAATGTTAAAAAGGCTACCTCTAATTGTTATGTTCCACTGACTTACAGTAGTATTGTTAAACAGATATGTGATATTATTCACAAGAATTGGCCAATTCTATTATCCGATGATAAAATTAGGACTATTGTAGGTGATAAACCTCATTTCACTTTTAGAAATAGTCTTTCACTTAAAAGGCAATTGTACTATAAGAGTGTCACTCTACCTAGACATATAATTAGTAGAAAAGGGACTTTTCCATGCAAGACATGTAGTGTTTGCAAATATATGTCATGTAGTATTTTTTTTTGTTCACCCTGTCACATCTAAGAAATATGTATTTGATTTTTATTCTGATTGTAAACCTAATAATTTGGTCTACCTAGCTTATTGTACGTTTTGTACAGAATTCTATGTGGGTAAGACCAATAAGAATTTGAAAACTCGAGTTTTGCAGCATATGGGTGATATTAAAAGGAGACATTTACTTAATGCATTGTGTAAACACATTATTTCTAATGATGGCCATTCTTTTAAATTTACTGTACTTGAATTACTTGGGCAGAATGTAAGAGGGGGTGATTATGTGAACAGAACTGATCTTATGGAACTGAGATAGATTATGTGCCTTGGAGTTTATAGATCTCCAGGCATAAATGCTAATGTTCCATTAAAACCTGTTTTACAGGTTCGACCATTACATCACTAAGCATTGCTCCCCGATTGGTTGGCTATGGCTTTAAATATGGATTGTTTTTATCTGTTAACATGGATCTGATGAAGCACCTGTGTGCAAAAGCGCTTATCCACTATTATCTTGTCCAATAAAGTGTATATGCTTTTAGCCGTGGTGGTTGGTCTGTTTTGCTTTACTTTGATAAGTAATTTTAACAATAAAGAGAGGCTATAATTAGTCAGATAATTTTAGTAAATCTAGAGATAAACACATATAAGTAGTAGTGGCAGAGAAATATGGTTAGGCTTGGAGGTAAATAGTGAAGGCAAGCAGTGAAGAAAAAAATGAAAACGTTAAGTTACAGATCAAATAAAAAAAAGGTAGCTAGATTGAACAGTAAGAAGTAGATGATTATTTAGAGTATAATAGGGGATCTAAAATGGAGAAGGAAGGTAAGAGTTAGTAGGAATGGTAGTTGCAATAGAGATAAAAGTGAATGAAAGGAGGCTAGAGGGGAGAAAGTGGGAGAGGGGAAGTTGGTTTAAAGATGAAGGTGAATACAAGGAGGTAAGGGGAGGAAGTGAGAGTGGAGTAGTTGAAGTAGAATAAGTAAGAAGGTAGTACACTGTTTTATGATTGTTTGCTTTATAGCAGTAGTACTCCATTGCATGTCTTGTTGTATAGCAGTAGTACTCCACTGGATGGTTTGTTGCTGTATAGCTGTAGTACTCCACTGGATGGTTTGTTGTTGTATAGCAGTAGTACCCCATTGGATGGTTTATTGTTGCATTGCAGTAGTACTGCATTGCATAGTTTGTTGTTGTATAGCAACAGCAGTCCATTGTATGGTTTGTTGTTATGTAGCAGTAGTAATCCACTCTATTATTTGCTGTTGTATAGCAGTAGTACTCCATTTCACGATTTGTTGTTGTATAGTAGTAGTATTCTGTTGTATGATTTGTTGTTGTATAGAGTAGTATTTCATTGTATGATTTTTTTTGTTGTTGTATAGCAGTAGTACTCCATTGCATGGTTTGTTGCTGTAGAGTGGTACTACTCCATTACATGTTTGTTGTTGTATAGCAGTAGTATTACATTGTATGGTTTGTTGTTGTACAGCAGTACTGTACTCTGTTTTATGATTTGTTGTTGTATAACAGTAGTACTCTACTGTATGATTTGTTGTTGCATTGCATTAGTACTCTGTTGTACAATTTGTTGTTAAATAGTAGTAGTAGTCCATTATACAACTTATAGTTGAATAGTACTAGTACTCCATTGTACGATTTGTTGTTGTTTATATCAGACGTTACCCTTCTGGAAGGTGTAATACAGACAAATGCATGATACCAAAGCCATGGTTTAAAACTCAATACCAAGAAATACATTATAGTACCTTTTGAGCAGTCTTCAGCCCTGGGTCCTGAAGGTAATGCTACTCAATGCTAGAAGTCTAAACCTCAAAATGCACTCTCTCGAGGCACTCCTAAAAATGGAGAACTGAGACCTGGTTCAAGCACCCCTGCAATACCAGGCTACAACTCTTACCACACTTTTAGGCCACCAAACCAGGACCGAAACACTAAAGGTGGAGGAGTGTCAATATTCACCAAGGATATTCACATCACCAGGCTAGTTGCCCAATACAGAGTGTCTGAAATTCTCCAGGTGCAACTAACACTAGGTAAGACTGCAATCCAAATTGTAGCTTGCTACAGATCCCCCAACATACCCCAAGATTCTTACTACACCTTTCTAAACATACTGGAAAATATTAAGATAGAACCAAACACCCTAATATTGGGTGATTTTAACTACCCTGCCATTAACTGGGAAAACTACTCATGTACCAAAACCTTTGCCCAACAGTTCTTGGAATTCATAAATTCCAACTCCCTGGATCAACTAATCCATAGTCCCACCAGGGGCTCCAATATCCTAGACCTGGTCATTACCAACATGGGAAATCAATGCTACACACCTATGGTCACCCCCTCGTTAGTCAGGTCTGACTATAAGCTAATCACCCTTAACATCCACATCCCATCTCCACCCCCCAGTAAGGAAACCTCCATAAAAAAACTTCTCCAAAGTCAACTTCATACTACTCAAGGCATTCTATAACTATGTCAAGAATCTTAAAGGCAATGCTCAGATCTGCTCTGAGCTAAACAGAATGGCATTAAATATACTGATCCCAAGGATATTGCCAATATACTGGCAGATCGATTCATTGCCAACTTCACCCTCTCTCACCCCCTAAATGGCCCATCTCAATACCAGAAGATTGCCAAATTCTGGTAATAACGGCCACACAGGTAAAAAACGCACTCTCCAAAGCTAAGAATACAGCATCCATGGGACCTGATGACATTCCGGGCTGTGTATTACATGAACTACAATATAAACTGGCACCTCACCTAAGTGTCATGTTTAATCATAGCCTCACCTCAGGTTTCATGCCCACCGAGTGGCGCAGAGCTACAGTTATTCCACTCCACAAAGGGGGATCCACCTTGGATCCCAGAAACTACCGTCCCATCAGTCTGACGAGCCTTATCTGCAAGGCCATGGAGTGTATTATCATGGAACTTATAAACAAAGACATTGGCAACCTTCAAACACTGGACCCCACCCAGTTTGGGTTCGTGAAGGGCCGATCTTGTCTCCTAAACCTGGTTGACTTCCTCGAATCAGTCTCCAGAGCCATGGACAAGGGTAAGGTGGTCCACACAGCCTATCTAGACCTTGCCAAGGCCTTTGACACCATCCCCCACTCTGGAATCATAGATAAACTTACTAAACTGGGCATTAATCCCTATGTCACCCAATGGGTTGCTAACTGGCTTACTGATAGAACCCACACCATAAAAGTAGCCGACTCCAAATCCAACTCTAGACAAGTGACAAGTGGAGTACCTCAGGGTTCAGTCCTGGGACTGCTCTTGTTTGGCATATACTTCTCTGAAGTACAGGCCAACACTAAGGGACTCTGGCTAGCAAAGTTCACAGATGACTGCAAACTAGGAGCCATTATTGAATCCCCAAATGATGTGGATACTCTACACAAGGGCCTTACAGAAACAAATGCTTGGTGTCAGAGTCATGGGCTCAAGCTCAATGCCAGTAAATGTATAGTTATCCCCTTTGGTAAAAAAATTTACCCGTGAATTACCATATAGGTGGCAGTACACTAAACACCAAAAGTGTGATAAGAGACTTAGGGACACAGGTGGACAGTGGTCTCATCTTCGATAACCACATCGCCACAACAGTCAGGAAATCCTTCTATGTGACACACCTCATCACTTAGGGCTTTTCATCCAGAAAAAAGGAGGTCATTGTCCCACTGTACTCATCCCTTATTAGACCCATTATAGAATACAAAGCCCCGTTTGGTATGTAACTCTCGAGACATCTTCAACAACTGGAAAGGCCGCAGAAATACCTCACTAAAAGAATCACAGGCCTAAAGCAGATGCCCTACGCTGACCACCTTAAAAAACTCCGGCTATACTCTGTTGCATATCGTCTACTCAGAGGCGATCTCTGCTTAACATACAAGTCCATGTTGAACCCAGAGCTGTTGGACATGCTACACTTAAAGAAATCCCAATCCCTCAGAGCCACACACTCCAGGGATCTAAACCTTGTTATCACAATAAACAAAACATGCTGGAGGGATAGGTTCCTGACCCAGAGACTCCCCAGACTCTGGAATAGATTGCCCATACATGTCAAGCAGAGTGCCTCTTTGGCCCTCTTCAAAAGGAACCTTGATGATTGGGGAAATTCATCCCGGGGATCACGTCGGTTGCCCTGCTAGACAAGGGTCCAGGGAAGTAAATAGTGTGGGAAGAAATAGCCAGGGAATTGTTATGGCTAGGCTTGTATAGGCCCTAGGGCTGATAGCCTAGTACCAACCTATAAACCTATGAACCTATGAACCTATGGGTAACTATTATCATCAATAAAACACCCTTAAATGTTGATTCACTAGTCAGGGATCTTAGAACCTATGTAGATAGTAACCTAACATTTGACCAACATGTGTCCAAGGTGGTAAGAAAATCCTTCCATGTTGCTCAACTTATAAGAAAGGGCATGGTATCTAGGTATACAGAGGTCATCATACCACAACACTTGGCCCTCATCCGACCCATCATAGAGTGTAATGCCCCCTTTGGTATGTACCTGAACAGTACTAGAATATCACAAAGGTTCCTTACAAAAAGAATGCAGGGAATAAACACAATGTCCTATGCTGATTACCTCAAAGCCCTGTCTCTTTATTCGATATCATACAGACTTCTGAGAGGTGATCATTGCCTTGCATACAATGCATCCCTGGATCCTGTTTTGATGAAACTTTTGCACATCTGCAAAACAAACAGCATCAGAACTATTAGATGAAAAGATCTAAATTTTGCTTGTAACCTAAATAGGATATGTTGTAGAGACAGATTTATTTCTCAGAGAATGCCCATTACCTGGAACAAGCTCCCCATCCATGTGAAGCAGAGCTCCTCCCTATTTCTTTTTAAGTGCAACCTGGATCAATGTATGGGTAATCAGAACTTCACCCCTGGTCTGGCACCTATGTCTGTGATGGTCAGAGGCAGTCTGTAAATCACCACTTATATAAATCAAATTTGTGGGTCACATTTAGGTTGCATGGCTAAGCTTATAAGGGTCCTAGTGGTCATTAGCCTAATATATACCCATGAACCTTTAAGTAGTATTCCAGTGTATGATTTATTAGTGTATAGTAGTACTATTCCATTGCACAATTTGTTTGGTATAGCAGTAGTACTCTGTTGCATGATTTGTTGTTGTATAGCAATAGTACTCTGTTGTATGATTTGTTGTATAGCAGTTGAACTCCATTGTATATTTTGTTGTTGTACATGTTGTATAGTACTAGTACTCCAGTGTATGATTTGTTGTTGTATAGCAGTAGTACTCTGTTGTATGGTTTGTTGCTGTATAGAAGTAGTACTCCATTGTATGATTTGCTGTTGTACATTAGTAGTGCTCTATTGCACAATTTGTTGTTGTATAGTAGTAGTAGTAGAACTTCATTGTATGATTTGTTGTTGTATAGCAGTGGTGCTGTGTTGTATGATTTATTGTCTTATAGGAGTAGTACTCTGAAATATGATTTGTTGTTGTATAGCAGTAGTACTCAGTTGTATGGTTTATTGTTGTATAGCAGTAGTACTCCATTGCATGGTTTGTTGTTGTATAACAGTAGTACTCCATTGTACGACTTGTTGTTGTAAAGCAGTGGTGCTGTGTTGTATGATTTATTGTCTTATAGGAGTAGCACTCTGAAATATGATTTGTTGTTGTATAGCAGTAGTACTCAGTTGTATGGTTTACTGTTGTATAGCAGTAGTACTCCGTTGCATGGTTTGTTGCTGTATAGCAGTAGTATTCCACTGTATAATTTACTGTTGTACATCAGTAGTACTCTATTGCACAATTTGTTGTATAGTAGTAGTAGAACTTCATTCTATGATTTGTTGTTGTAAAGCAGTGGTGCTGTGTTGCATGATTTACTGTTGTATAGCAGTAGTACTCTGAAATATGATTTGTTGTTGTATAGCAGTAGTACTCAGTTGTATGGTTTATTGTTGTATAGCAGTAGTACTCCATTGCATGGTTTGTTGTTGTATAGCAGTAGTACTCCATTGTATGATTTGTTGTTATATAGTAATAGTACTCCATTACATGGTTTGTTGTTGTATAGCAGTAGTACTCCGTTGCATGGTTTGTTGTTGTATAGCAGTAGTACTCCACGATATGGTTTGTTGTTATATAGTAATAGTACTCCATTACCATGGTTTGTTGTTGTATAACAGTAGTACTTCATTGTATGGTTTGTTGTACAGTAGTAGCACTCCATTGTATGGTTTGCTGTTCTATAGCTATAGTACTTACTCTGTTGCATGTTTTATTGTTATTTATATATCAGTATTACTCCATTGTATGGTTTGTTGTTGTTTAGCAGTAATATTCCATTGTTTGATGTGCTGTTGTCCATCAGTAGTACTCTGCTGCGCAATTTGTTGCTGTATATTAGTAGTAGAACTTCATTGTATGACTTGTCGTTGTATAGCAATGGTGCTTTGTTGTATGATTTACTGTTGTATAGCAGTAGTGCCCTGAAATATGATTTGTTGTTGTATAGCAGTAGTACTCCATTGTATGGTTTGTTGTTGTATAGCAGTAGTACTCCATTGTATGGTTTGTTGTTGTATAGTAGTAGTACTCCATTGTATGGTTCTTTGTTGTATAGCAGTAGTACTCAACTGTATGGTTCTTTGTTGTATAGCAGTAGTACTCCATTATATGGTTTACTCTTGTATAGCAGTAGTACTCCATTATATGGTTTACTCTTGTATAGCAGTAGTACTGTAGTACTCCATGGCATGGTTCGTTGTATAGCAGTAGTACCCCATTGTATGGTTTGTTGTTCTATAGCAGTAGTACTCTGTTGCATGATTTGTTGTTGTATTAGTAGTACTACAGTGTATGATTTGTTGTTGTATAGTAGTAATACTCCTTTGCTTGGTTGATGTATAGCAGTAGTACTCTGTATTATGGTGTCTTATTGTATAGCAGCAGTACTCTGTTTATGGTTTGTTGTTGTACAGCAGTAATACTCAGTTGTATGGCTTCTTGTTGCATAGCAGTAGTACTCCATTGCATGTTTGTTGTTTTATAGCAGTAGTACTCCATTGGATGTTGTGTTATGTAGCATAGAAGTGCAGCAGAACTTTGTTACTGAGCACAAATGCCTCTATGACCTTATGCATATTGCTTGAATATAGTTTATTTCAATATTGGTTCTTCACAATCATTAATGTGGGTAATACCTGTAATCATATCTTTCAACTCTCCAGATTTTTCCAGAATGTCCATATTTTTGCTTCATATTTTTGATCTGTTCCTCATACAATTTATGGTTTTCTGGCAAATCACTGAAAATTGATCTCAATAAACAATACTAAATAATAACATACATTTGAGTTTCAGACTTCATATCCTTCAGAAAATACATAATAATGCAAACCTGTTATTTTAGCAGCTATCAAAGTTTATAGGAGCAATATTTAAAATCTGTCCTTATTTTTTGGGCCTTTGTCCCTCCATTATTTTTGGCTATGTCTAGATTTATTGCTGTGAGTGGTTGAGAGGTGTGCCCGTAAGGTTCTTTAGAAGAGACTAGTCAAAGGAGATGGATTAGCTCATCCCAACATCTCTAACATATGCGATAAAAGCTGATGTTTATAACCTCTAGGAGGATGTCTATAACCTCTAGGATTTGTAGGTCAAATGTGAGTCCTTTTAATTTAAGCCATATAAGACAAGTTCACTTTAGGATTTTATAGCAAAATTAGTTCTTGGCCATTAATAAAAAAATTCAAATTATTTTAATTTCTGCATTTTTCTAAGGAAACTTAAGTTGCTTAATTTTAGCTTAATACATGAAAACTGCTTCCTACCAGCATGACTGATAAGAAAATAAAACAAAATACACTTCTACTTGGTTAACAAATCAAAACAAGATACATTTCTATTTAATGTAGCACCTATCACTTTTACAGGTGTGCAGGTTCTCCTGACAACTGCACATGAGGTACATGATGACAATTTTCTCTCCAAAGCAGCATTAGCAGCCCTGTTTTTCACAGAAAAAGAAGTTATGTCTTACCATAATGTTCCATCTGTGTTGTCGATCCTCATCCATTATCACTGATGGGTTTGGTTCCAAGCCCTCGGAACTGAGTCAGCCTCATACCAAAGCTCGCACCAGCCAAAAACTCTCAAGCTAAGATTTTGCTCATAACCCCCTTCTCCCTGTTACCTCAGATCGAGTTTGCCCTAGCAAGTAAAGCAGAGGCTTCCTCTGAGCAAAAACCTTAGCCCAGGAAATGGACCCAAAGATCCCCCAGGAGCCTCTGGAGGGGCGTGATGAATGGATGAAGATCAACAACACAGATGGAACGTTATGGTAAGACATAACTTCTTTATCTGATGTTGCTAATCTTCAGTCCATTCATCACTGATGGGACAGAGTCCCCAGCTACCTTATATCCATGGGTGCCCCTATGGAAGAACATTCCTGAGCACCATTGAACCAAAGGACGCCCTTCCCCCTGGAGACAAGATTCAGTTTGTAATGAGTGATAAAGGTATGGGGGGAAGCCCACGTAGCTGCTGCACAGATGTCGTCCATTGAAGCTCTGGAGTGGAACACCACAGAAGTTGCCATTGATCTGGTGGAGTGAGCCCTGATGTTTGGCAGGACAGATTGCCTTTCTAGGTTATTGATGAAGGTTATATAATCTCTGAGCTACTTGTACAGAGTCACTTTAGAGAGTGACTTTCCCATTTTTGGACCAGAAAAGGAAATAAATAATTGGTTACATTTACTGATTGCCTTTTTCTGTCTAAATAAAACCTCAATTGTCTGTGAACATCCAATACATTTATTTATTTATTTCTATTTGTTGACCGGGAGTGTCCGACTGGACGTAGGTCCATTTTCAGCGGAGGCCTGGGGAGAAAAGCTCCACAGTTAAAATAAACAGACAATAGTTACACTAGATTACATAGCGATTAACAATTTACATAGCAATTACTTACAACATACTTACAGATGAAGAACATAGTACATCAGTAGACAACTAGAATCTTTATCTGTGAAGTACATAACAGACATTAGCAAATGTTACAATAAGAAGTTCCTGCTGTATGATAAGTACTAGGCTTATGAGCATCTGAGCTTGCTATAATCAGGGTAGTTAGTGGAGTGGAAAGAAAGGTAGTGGTTGGATGGGGTGGGTGATATTAGAGTGGGAGTTGCAAGGGCATAGCCAGCATGCTTTTAGGTGCGCTTTTAGTAAAGTATTGAAGTGGGTTCATGATGGTATGGCGGTAATTGTGGGTGGGAGGGAGTTCCATAATTTGGCTATGGTGCACGAGATTAGTGCTTCACCAGCAGAGTTATTGGCTTTAGTGATCTGCAAGTGATTTTTGTTGCTGGATCTTAGTGGTCTGGTGGTGCGATAGGGTTGGAGTAGATTCTGGAGGGATGGGACATTTAGTGGATGGTTTACTAGTTTGTGGGCGAGTGAGAGTTGATACCATTGAAGGAGGTGAGGGAGTTCAAGCCAGCCCAGTTCAGCAAGAGCGAGACAGTGGTGACTACGGTAGGATGCCCCTGAGGTGAATTTGGTGATTTTGTTGTAGCAGGTCTCTAGCTTGTTTAGATCGCATTGCCTTAGGTTGGTATATATTGGAGAGGCATAAAGTAGGGTGGAGATAAGGTGGGAATTTTCTATTGAAATCTTTGCTGCTTTGGTGAGAAGTTGCTTATTTCTGTATAACGCTCCTAGTTTTTTGTGGACTTTTTATGGTCATGGATGTGTGAATGTCAAATTTTAGTTTGTCTATTTCCACTCCTAGCAATTTGGTGTGTTCAGTTGGGTATATAGTGGTGTTGTCTTTTGCTGTGATGTTAAAGTGAGAGTTGTTTTGAGTATGTTTGGTGGGTTGGAAGATGAGTAGTTTAGTTTTGTTTGGGTTGAGTATTAATTGGGCATCAGATAACCAAGTTTCAACAGAGGAAAAGGCTTCCTGTGTGACTTTTTGCAGTTTGGGTAGGGACTGGGCTGAGCAGATGATGGTTGTGTCATCTGTGTATTGTATGAGTGGGCCATGTTTGGTGGCAGAGGCTAGATTATTGGTGAAAACAGAGAAGAGTAGGGGTCCAAGGATGGATCCTTGGGGAACCCCTATGGAGACAGGTAGTTGGGGAGATATGTCATTCTGCCATACAATGGATTGTTGGCGGTCAGACAGGTAACTCTGAAACCAGTTGGTGACTGGTTGTGAGAAGGATAGGTTATTGAGGACAGAGATAAGTTGTTTGTGTGGGACCATGTCAAATGCTTTAGATAGGTCTAGGAAAGTAGCAGAGGAGAGATAGCCATTGTTTTATGCTGAAGGATAGTGTTAGTAAAGGAGAGTAAGGCAGTGGTGGTGCTATGGTTTGGTCGGAAACCATGCTGAGTATTGGAAAGGAGGTAGTCTGAGACCTGAGAGTGTATGCATCTCTCTAGTATTTTGGAGAGTGGAGAGAGAATAGCTATGGTGCGGTAATTGGTTAGTTCTGTGGAGGGTCCGCCTTTGTGGAGGGGAATTATATGTGATACTTTCCACAGTGTGGGAACATAACTTTCTGACAGAGATCGATTAATCAAGATGGATACTGGGTAGGCCAGAGCATCAGCTGCGATTTGTAGGTATTCACTTGGGAGATTGTCTGCTGCTAATTTGGTGGGCTTAAGTTTAGTTAAGAGTTTTTTATGTTGGAGGTAGGCACTGGAGAAAAAGAGAAGGCAGTGGGGAGATTACTAGTTGAAGGTGTGGGTTGGAGGGGAGGGGGGTTGTGTTGTTTAGCTAGTGATGGTATGGTTTGTGTGAAGTGTGTGTTGAATGAGGTAGCAATATTTTCTGAGGAGTGAGGAATGTTAGGAAGAGGGGTACTGACTTTACCTAGGTGGAGGATGGAGTTTATGGAGGACCGGAATTGTTTGGGGCTGTGTTGGGATGAGTCTAGGGCAGACTGGTAGTATTGGAATTTGTCATGTTTTATTAACTTTTTGACTCTATTGCGTAGTTCTAGGAATTTCTGTCTAGTTGAGGGGGGTTTGGTTTTGCGCCAGTGCTCCCAGGCTTTATCCCTGTTTTTCATTTCTGACTTAGTGGTTTTCTGTAGCCATGGGGAGAGTTGTGCTTTGATTCTGGAAAGTCTTATGGGGGCATGATAATTAAGGATGCTCAGGAAGGTAGTATTAAAAAATTCAACTGTGTCATCAAGACTGAGGTACTTTAGAGAATGCCAGTTAAATTCTTTGAGGGATGAGATGAATGTGAGTGGGTTAAAGTTTAGTTTTTTACGTATTTGACGGTAGATGACAGGTTTAGCTTGGTATAGGTATTTTTTGAGTAGGAATGTTGGGGAGTGATCACTGAGGCTATCTGGTAAGCAGCCTGTTATATATGACTGGGGGCTCTTACTGACTAGTATCCAGTCAAGGGTAGTGTGCTTGCTGGAGTTTTTATTTATCCTGGTTGGTGACTGTACTAGTTGGGTGAAGCCATGAAGGTTTACATGATGGGTTGGATGGTTGCCAGAACAGGATTGCCAGTCAATATTGAAATCATCTAAAATTATAGTTTCTTGGGGGAGATGGTGGGTAGACCAGCTGAGGAGGTTTTCTAGTGGAGGGATGTTTTGGCCAGGTGGGAAGTAGCATCCATTTATGTTGATGGTTTTGTTTTTGGTTTATTTTGAGGTTGATATATATTATTTCTTCATTGCCTATTTGTGGAGCTGATGATTTTAAGATCTGGATGTTTAGATGCTGTTTAAATATTATAGCTACACCACCTCCTTTCTTGTTTAGCCAGTCTACTCTTAGTATGCCATAACCTGTAGGAAGTATTTGCTCACTGGTAATGTGAGGTTTTAGCCAGGTTTCTGTCAGGATGACTATATCTGGGGAGTACATGTCTATGGTGGCATGGAGTTCATGGACTTTGTTGGATATACTTCTAATATTTAGGCTTAGTAGAACAAAGTCACTTGGCTTTCTATTGGCTGTAATACGGGAGAAGTTGTGGTTTCTAGTCTGATTATGAGGATTGGGGTTGGAGGTGATTGGGCCAGGGTTGGGGTGGATGTCTCCACTTAGGGCTAGTTTTGATATACATAAGGTTATTAGTTTTCTCAGTTTTTGAATGTGTTTGTTTATAAGGGAAACTTTATGATTGTGCTCTGTGGGTAATGGGTATGGTGGGAGGGTTACTATGTTGAGTTGTAGGGATGCTTTATGTTTGAGTAATATAGTTGGTAGAATATGTGGGAGGTGCATAGGGATGGTTCTTGATTTGGTGGGAGGGGAGCTGAATGAGGGTGAGACATGAGTGGTGGTGTGAGTAGTAGTACAGTGGTAGTGGTTGAGTGGGGGGAATGATGGAGCTTTGGTAGGATGTAAGATATGCAAGGAGAGTGCATGCAGTGAGCATAGGTAAGGTATGCTTGTACATGTTAGTTGAGGAGGTGTGATAGTAGTGGGAAAATGGAGGAGGTAGTATTGGGTTAGCGCTGTGGTTGGCTATTGGAAAGATGGGAGGAGTTTGTGAGTGTAATAAAGGAGGGACCACTGGAGGTGGGAGGGAATAGGGGGCAGGGTGGGGAGTGAAGCGGGTAGAGACCCTGTTAGTTGCTCTTATGAGGGGGCTGGAAACAATCAGGTAACAGAGTTAACTGGTAAATGAACATATGATAGTGACAAGGGTGGTTGTAGTTTTAAAAATGATGCCTGCCACAGGTAATATGTATTAACTTTGAGATTGTCTTAAGGTAATAAACAGGGAAGGGGGAGGAGAGAACAAGGGTGTGAGCAGGCAGTTCTTTGTACTGCTGCTAATGAGCCAAAGCAAAGACAAGTTTGTGTTTAAGAAACAATCACAATTGACCAAGGACTGTTCTGAAATTGTAAGTCATTTCTTAACCATTTCACAGGTGGAAAAACAGGATAACCTTGTATCAGTAGGCTACTGCGGTCTCAGTTTAAATTAACAAACACACAGTATTGATCAGTTATGGATGTAATGTAATGTAAATGTAAGCAATACATTCCCTTGTTGGAAAAATTAGGGAAGAACACAGGCAGATCAATAGTCTGATTAATGGAGAACTCGGAAATTACTTTGGGGAGGAAGGAAGGACTGGTCCGAAGTGATACTCTGTCCTTATGAAAAATCAGATAAGGACTCTTGACACAAAGAGCTTGGCGTTCGAAAATGCATCTAGCCAAAGTAATAGCAACCAGAAATAGGGATTTCCAGGAGAAAAACTTGATATCACACGTGGCTGCTGGCTTGAAGGGAGATTGTGTCAAGGATTGCAAGATAAGTGTGAGACTCCAGGGTTCAGTGGGCTGTTTAAGTGAAGGTCTCAAATGATAGATTCCTTTCAAAAAGGGTTTGCTCAGATGATGAGAAATTAAAGAGGAATCCCCAAAACCATTATGAAAATTCAAAATGGCAGCTAAATGGACACGAATAATTGAAGCTGCGGCACCCTCCTCAAATATTTTGGATAGATACTGGAGTACCACAGAAATGGGAGCAGAAAGGAGATCCAATTCTCTTTGTCTAGACCAAATTGCAAATTGTTTCCATTTGTCAACGTAAAGTTTTCTGGTGGATGGTTTATGCGAAGCCAGAATAATATCATGTACTGGAGAGGAAAGATTACAATGCCTGGCAATCATTGGAAGTAGAGAAGCCAAGCTGTGAGCTTGAGGCTGCAAAGGTTTGGGTGGCTCAGCCCTTGAGGGTGAGATATCAGATCTGGAGTTGGATCCAAGATCCACGGACTGCAACGGAGATGAGGCCAGAGAAAGGAGAACCACACCTGTCGAGGCCAAAAAGGGGCTATGAGGATCATTTTGCTTTTCAACCGGCGGGCTTTCTTCAGAACTAGAGGAATCAGAGGGATGGGAGTATAAGCATAAAGAAGTCCTGTGTGCCAGTCATGGATAAGTGCATCCTTCGGGGGAGGGTGGTCACCCTGTGGGGGAGTTAGGGCGAAGTAATTGCTGCACTTGTGGTTGGACAGGGAGGCAAACGGGTCGCAGCAAGACTGACCCCAATGGTTAAAGATCTTCGTCACTAAGTTAGGGTTGAGGGACCACTCATGAGACAGGAGAATGCACCTGCTCAACTTGTCTGCAATCACATTGGAAATCCCCCGGATATGTGTTGCTATCAGAAAGTGGTTGGAAGCTATCGCCCATTGCCACACTGTGATGATTTCTCGACATAGGGGATTGGACTTGGTTCTCCCCTGTTTGTTGATGTACCAAACTACTGACATGTTGTTCGATTGGATAGCAGCTGTTTCCAAAGGAAGGATAGTTTGAAATGCTTGAAATTATAAAAACACTGCCCTCAGTTACAGAACATTTAAGTGCAGATTGGCCTCTAGATCAGACCATGGGCCTTGGACTGTCATTCCCTGATAATGCCCCCCCCACCCTATCAGCGAAGCATCCATGGTCACAATGGTGCTGGGCTGAGGGGAATGGAAAGGGTGGCTCCAAAGTGCTGTGTCTGGCTTCATCCACCAAGAAAGATCCAGTTTGCACCGATCTGTAATACGAATCTGGTAAGACAATGGTTGATGGTTCGGATACCAATGGGTCAACAGAAGCCACTGTAGGAGTCTCATGTGATATCTTGCTAAGGGGACTATAGATATAGATGCTGGCATTGACCCCAGCAACTGTAGAACCTGTCAAGCCAGGACCAGTCTGTGGCAGAATATCACTCGGAGCTGTATCCTTAATCTTTGAAGCCTGTGATCCAGGAGAGAAATCAAGCAAGAGCAGGTATTAAACGTTACCCCTATAAGCTCCAGGGTCTAGGTCGGAGTTATATTGGACTTTTCCCAGTTTATGGATATTCCCAGGAGATGTGTCAGAGAGAGGGTGTAATGCAAGGCTGATACCAGTAGATGCTTAGTGGGGGCGGTGAAGAGCCAGTCGTCCAGATAAGGAAATACCTGGAATCCTTGTGGTCTCAAGTGAGCTGTCACTGCTGCCATGCATTTAGTGAACACTCTGGGGGCCATAGAGAGTCCGAGGGGCAGGGTACATAATTGGTAATTATTGGCTCTCAACCTGAAGTTAAGGAACCTTCTGGAGTGTTTGTCCATTTTGATGTGGTAATATGCATCTCAAAGGTCTGTCGAGCACATCCAGTTGCCTTCCTCCTGAAACGGGAGAATGGACTGAACCGTGACCATCCAGAATTTTTTCTGGTTGACGAACTTGTTTAAACAGCTGAGCTCCAAAATTGGCCTTCAGCCCCTGTCTTTTTTGGCACCAAAAAGAACCTTAAGTAGAATCCAGATCCTATCTGGTCTGGTGGGACTTTCTGGATGACTCTTTTTAAGTACAGCTGTTCTAGTTGAAGAGCTGCCTTTTCCCTTAGACTGGGTGGAATGTCTGAGATTCACTCTGGAGGTTTTGGGTAGGAGTCGAAGGAGATTAGGTAACCTCTGGATATTATCTTCTGCACCCAAAAATCATTGGTAATAGATAGCCAGGCAGTAGGGTGCAAAGAAAGCCACCCCCCAGCTGCTTCCGGAGGAAAGCAATCTGGCCGCTCTTCAGGAGTGCTGATAGGGCTGTCCAGGGAAGGAATCCCTGGAACCCTGATTACGCAGACCCCCTCTGCCTCTGTAGGGGCATCTTCTGGAGGAGTTGCCCCCTCTGCATCTGGGGGTAAACTCACCACATGTGTCACAAAAAGAACCCTGAGACTTTTTGTGCCACAATTTCCCACTTCTCTGGTTCCTGGAAAAGGGACACTGAGGAATGGAGAAATGTACACCAACTGCTGACAGGGTCTTGCCGTCCTGCTCACACCTGGCTAACGTATCCTTCACTTTGGGCCAAATTGGGAAGACGCTCCACTGGAGCGTTAAGGAAGGAAGAGTTAAAATGATCCGCAAAGTCACACAGGCACATCCAGGCATGACGTCTCATAACTACGCCTGAACCTGCAGCTCTAGCCGCCCCTTTGGTTGCATGTGAAATCAACCTCATGGATGAGTTAGAAATCAATTCCAGGGTTGCTAGCTGCAAGGCTATCCTGTCATTAACCTCGTCAGACACCTTTCCTGACAGAGTACCAGAGAGTTCGGAGATGAGGTCTCTCTGGAGTCTAGTGAAATGTGCCAAGTAGTTCAAAGACCGAATAGCAAAGGTCAATGAAGCAAAAACTCACTTCGCCAGCCTGTCCACTGCTTGGGACTCCCTGTTAGGTGGATTAACATTATGGCTGTCCTCAGCAAGCTCTTTCTTGGTGGCTGCCACCACCACCATAGCATCTACCAATAAACCCTTGGACAAATGAGGAAGTACTTCAGGAGGAGAGAGGATCTTGTCTGGTCTCTTTGGGACTGGTTCAACTGTGTCAGGGTTCTTCCAAGTGTGCTGCACCACAAGATGAACTAACTCGTCTGCAGGTCAGGTCACCCAGGAGGTAGATGGTCGAGCATAAAAAGCCTGCAGGAAAACTGATTCCTCCAAGGAAGGGTTTTTGAGCTTCCAATCACCCCTCTGTTTCAAGACCTCTAAGATGTCTCTGAAGGAGACATCATCAGGGGCTGATCATGGGGACCCTCCCCCTTCATTGTAATCCATATCCTCAGTGAGGAACACCTCAAGGGAGTCCACGTGCTTCCTCTTGCACAATTTCTTCCTAGGAACCTCCTCAGTGGGAGATTCTGGGGAGGACCTGGAAGAAGGGGCCCTGCAATAGGGTCTTCTGTGGTTCCCGTGCTCAATCCAGGATGTTGGCCTGTGACAGCTGCAGCACAGGGGGAGAACAATGGGGTTCTGGCACTGAAGGCTTGCTCACAGAGGCAAGAGCCCTCTCCATCGCCTGGAAAGCAGGGCTGCCTGAAGAGGGATGGGAATGCGGAACTGAGAAGGACAACCTCGGAACCGGGGTCACACCCTGCTCCATTAAGCCCGCTCCCAGGAGTGGAGCCTCAAGCTAGATAGGTACTGATAGGGTTCCAGGAGCCATGGACAGCACCATAGAAAAAGCCGGTGCCGAACCTGGAACCGGTGAAACCGCAGCCCAATCCCGAGGCTGAGGGAGACCAGTTCCAATGGAGCCAAAGGCCAAAGGGTAGACTCCGGGGCCAAAGTGAGGTCCACTACTGGCACCAATGCCAAGGGTGCCGAGAGAGGTGTCAGTGCCGGGGACTTCGGAACCTGCAAGGAGGATGAAGGAGGGGAGTAAGATGGAGTCCGTGAAGCAGAAAACCCAAGTCCTAGAAGAGATTGGGGTTTAGATTCAGAAGGAATCCCCCTGGCCATCCACAAGCCGCACCCCGTCGATTACGGAGAGGCTCCTGGTGGATCTAGTGGATATCCCCAAGGGGTCTCTGGATGCTGTAAGAAGGGACTGTAAGCCTGTCTCAGGTAGGGGTCCACAGACGGGGAGTATCAGGTCTGAGCTTGTGTGTCTAAAGACACCACCATCTCCATTTTTGAGACGAGGGGAGTGGCAGTGTCGGATTTTGTTGTCGGAGCCATGGAAGGGTTTGGAGTCATAATTGGTGTTGAGGTCAGTATTTTTGTATCGGTCACATTCATTGCCATAGATGTTGTCGGTGCCAAGGGAGTTGGCATCGATGCTAAAGAAATAGATGGTACTGTAGGCTAAGATTTCTGCTCCATTGCAGATAGTTTAAGCATCTTCGGTTTTGGCAGATTTTCCTTCTCACTAGAGGGTGAGGAGGGAATGGAGTGGGGCCTCTTTTTCTCTTTCTTTGGAGGGGATGAACCCTCCAACACGGAGAGAGTCTCTGAGAAGGGTGACTTGAGAAGGCCCTTCAAAATCAATTTGGTTTTACGTTCGTTCATGATACGAGAACTAAACACATAGAAGGAACAAGGGGGTTGTAGCGAGAGGTGAGGCACACCCAAACAATAAACACAGTCATCATGGAGGTCACTGTTAGGCATTTTTCTCCCACACTTCAGGCATTGCTTGAACCTCGAAGTGCCCTTTTTATCAGACGTGTTAACACCAACAAAATCAACAAAACACGATGAGAAAACACAACTATAGTTAATTAGAGATAGAGAAAAGAAAAAGATGCCAACGATGATAAAGGAGAACTACCACAGCAGGTAGAGAGAAAGAGAGTACCAGCGATGGTACGAAGATTACCAGCAGTTAATTGACAGGAAAAAGGGGAGGTAGGACTTAGCGAAAGATAGATAAAGAGGTAACACACTATGAAGAAACAAATTAAACTCTTTAGGTATAACAGTAATATTAAAAATTCTGAATATTCCAACAAATATAACTGACTTAGCTGAGAGCTGGCTTGAACTTGGCTTTGCGGCAAACGAGATCTGAGGTAGCAGGGAGAAGGGGGTTATGGGTAAAATCTTAGCTCGAGGGTTTTTGCCTGGCACGAGCTTTGATATGAGGCCAACTCAGTTACGAGGGCTCAGAACCGAACCCATCAGTGATGAATGGAATGAAGATTAACAGCATCAGATACATCCAGTTCTGACTTCAGTAAACAGTTGTAAAATACACAATGTGTCATATCTCCTGCTGTACTCAGGACACCAGTAGCAGGGCTTGCTTGCCTCTGTTTGGAAATGTTATTGCTTATCAGGTTTCCAGAGTATTCTGTGTATTAATACTTAATTGATGTAAGTCTCTTGTCCATTAAAAAACACAACCCTACCCTTTTCAGATAATTCTGGCATAGGCATTCTAGAAGTTCAGGGATATACATAAAACATTCTCTGTGTTGTGTAACTGATCATACACAGGCGCACACCACACACACACATATATGTATATATATATTTTTATATATATATATATATATATATATATATATATATATATATATATATATACATACACACACACATGCACACGTACACGCACACGCGCGCACACACACACACACACACACACACACACACACACATGTATGTGTTTGTGTGTGTGTAAAATATTGAAATGAAAATAAATTAAAAATGAAAACAAAAAAACAGCATAAGAAAGAAACAAAATGTTCCTTTGATTGCTAACTCAAACTCTGCAGCCCAAACTTGTTTGAATAGTGGTAGTGCTACATAAAGTGTTTTGTAAGGTAACATGTCTATGGTTAGTGGCAGGGCTGGGTTAAGGTTAGCATGCCTTAGTAAGTTGGACTGGGGGCCTTACTGGTATTATATGCAGTATGTCGATGTGCATGTCTGACACATAACTGGCACATCTAATTTTGCTATAGTATACTGAAGCAGTGATGAGAATCTTCTCAGAGTTGTAGGTCGATGGAGACGTCTTGATGTCAGACCTAAAGGTAACATGTCTTGAGAGGAAAAATCAGGTAGAACAAGAGATACACTTGATGCCTGAGGGACTTGGTGATAATGATAAAGTAAGTAACACTGTAGTAACGGGTCCCTATTACATCATCGAAAATTCAGTTCAGTGAATGGCATTTTCGGTGCACTTACATCGAACATGCTGTTCATCGAACTGTTCATAGTGAGATTGCGTTACAGTGAAGATCAAAAATTTGCCCCGTCCTCATTGTAGTGCGATCTCAGAGTTAGTATATATAATTAGTAGGGGGTAAGGGGGGCACAGCCTCGCACAAGAGTGGAATTCGATGAAATGCATTTTTGATGACTGCTTCTTTCCCTTTGGCCAGAATGTCTGGCGTAAGGTACAGGCTTTAGGTCTCTCCTCTATGTAAAGCAGTAATCAACATTTCCAGCTGGCAGTAAAATGTCTAGTTGCATTGGCGTTTTTAAACGAGGAAGAGGTGCTACCTGCATTCAGTGCATTACGTGATGGTTTCCTTAGTGAGGGCAGAGAGTTACTAAAGTATTTTAGTGATTAGTACTTAATGGGAAAAGCTAGGAAATTCACTACTCACAGTACACATTTTGCTAGATTTCCACCACTATTTCCGATACAGTTTTGGAATGTGGCAGTTAAATGCATTGTGTGTACCACCTACACAAAATAGTATAGAGGCGTGTCATAGATGGATCAAGATATTACTGGGTGCCCGGCCAACAGATTTGTCAATGTTAATTACTACCTTGGCTCGTGAATAGGACAGAGTGGAAAAGTTAAGAGTGCCACCACTTTACAGTCTCCAATCTCCTTCAGATTGGCCCTCCTACATAGGATATAATTCACCTGTGTGCATCTTCCTCGACTCTTGTACGTCACCCTATGCTCCTCCCTCTTCTTAAAATACGTATTCCCATGTCCATCCTTTTCGCAAAATCCACAATCATCTGACCTTCTGCATTCCTCTCCCTAACACCATACCTACCCATCACTTCCTCATCCCCTCTGTTCACTTCACCAACATGCCCATTAAAGTCCGCTCCAATCACTAGTCTCTGACCCTTGGGTACACTCACCATAACTTCATCCAACTCACTCCAAAATTTCTCTTTCTCATCCATCGCACACCCAACTTGTGGAGCATATGCACTAACAACATTCATCATTACACCATCAATTTCGAGCTTCATAAACATCACTCTGTCAGACACTCACTTTATGTCTAAAACACTCTTGACATATTGTTCCTTTAGTATAACCCCTACCCCATTTCTCCTGCCATCCACACCATGATAAAACAATTTGAACCGGTTTCCTAAACACCTGGCCTTACTTCCCTTCCATCTGGTCTCTTGCACACACAATACATCAACCTTCCTTCTCTCCATCATATCAGCTAGCTCTCTTCCTATACCAGTCATACTGCCAACATTCAAAGTTCCTACCCTCACTGCTACACTGCTAACCTTCTTCCTCTCTTCCTGCCTTCGGGCATGCCTTCGCCCTCCTCTTCTCCTTCGGCCAACAGTAGCCCAATTTCTGCCAGCACCCTGTTGGCTAACAGTACTGGTGGCAGTCGTTGTTAACCCGGGCCTCGACCGATCCGGTATGCAATTATGAAAAGTTCTCCACATCAGTAATTTTTGGCAGAAGTTTTACGCCGGATGCCCTTCCTGACGCAACCCCCCCCCCCATTTATCCGGGCTTGGGACCGGCACAAAGAAATGCACTGGCTTGTGCATCCCCAGTGGCTGGGTTCGTAATCAAATGTCAGTAAATAAATAAAAATAAATAAGTACAAAATGGGAAGAAGGGGGGGGGTGGTTGATGCTGATTGCTATGTGGAATTTTGTTTTTCCCTTTGATCAGTTTTAGACCAACGTGCCCATTGCTGTAAGAAAGTCCTTCTAATATTGCACAGCTTGTAAATAAAAGGATTCTGTCTAGATCTAGGGGCATCATTTAAAAGGATTCTGTCTAGATCTAGGGACATCATTTAAAATGATTCTGTCTAGATCTAGGGGCATCATTTAAAAGGATTCTGTCTAGATCTAGGGGACATCATTTAAAAGGATTGTGTCTAGATCTAGGGACATCATTTAAAAGGATTCTGTCTAGATCTAGGGACATCATTTAAAAGGATTCTGTCTAGATCTAGGGGCATCATTTAAAAGGATTCTGTCTAGATCTAGGGGCATCATTTAAAAGGATTCTGTCTAGATCTAGGGGCATCATTTAAAAGGATTCTGTCTAGATCTAAGGGCATCATTTAAAAGGATTCTGTTTAGATCTAGGGACATCATTTAAAAGGATTCTGTCTAGATCTAGGGGCATCATTTAAAAGGATTCTGTCTAGATCTAGGGGCATCATTTAAAAGGATTCTGTCTAGATCTAGGGGCATCATTCAAAAGGATTCTGTCTAGATCTAGGGGCATCATTTAAAAGGATTTTGTCTAGATCTAAGGGGATCATTTAAAAGGATTCTGTCTAGATCTAGGGACATCATTTAAAATGATTCTGTCTAGATCTAGGGGCATCATTGCCCTCCTTTACTCAGCCCTCATTAGGCCAGTCATTGAATATAATGCTCCCTTTGGCATGTATCTGTCCAGACAGATGCAACAACAGGAATGCCCACAGAGATGCCGTATAAAAGGATACAAGGCCTAAATAATATGTCCTACATGGACTGACTCAAAGCCCTGTCAATATATTGTGTATCCTACATTCTGTGGTGACCTGTGTCTGGCATATAAAGTATTCTCTGACCCAATACTGATGGATTTACTGTATATCAGCAAGTCAGAAGACATCAGAAATACTCAGTCTAGGGATCTAAACCTTTTCTGAAAACATCAACAAAACAGTTTGAAGAGACAGATATAGCTTGCAGAGGATATCACCGCTCTGGAATAGACCCCCCCCCCATCCACATAAAACAAAGTTCCTACCTGTCCAGATTCAAGCACAACTTGAATCTATGGATTATTAACAGAAAATGTACCCCAGGACTGCCCCCGTACTACTAATAGAATCATAGATTCATAGATTGTTACTAGGCTAATGACCTGAGGGGGGGGGCCTTTCTAAGCCTATCCATGTTTTCCCAAAATAATAATGATGCGCTGTATTCAAATAGGACATTGAGAGAAAAGCATTTATAAGCTACCTCTGTCCATAAGGGACATGAGTGTCAGGTCTGGGTAAATTTCCTATTCCCCATCCACTGTTCTAGGTTGTGCTTTAACTAGGTATTAGGCAAACTAAGCTTCACATGGATGGGAAGCATGTTGCAGAGCAGGGACAGTCTCTGGGACACATATCTGTCTCTCCGGCAAGTTCTGTTTAAGTCATAGACAAAATTCAAGTCTTTAGACCTTGTATTTCTGGTACTCCTTGACTTAGGAATATGTAGGAGATGCATAAGTGTGAGGTTTGTGGATGCTTTGCAAACCAGGCATAGATCCCTCCTCAGCAATCTGTAGGAGACTGAGTAGAGGGAAAGGGCTTTAAGGCGCTGTATAAGGCAGGTTTGTTATCCCTTGTATTCTTTTTTGTAAGGAACTTCTGAGGTCGCCCTAGTTGCCTGGTCAGGTACATACTAAAGGGAGCACTGTACTCTATATGATTGGTCTGATAAGGGTGGAGTACAGTGGGATAATGACCTCTTTGGCCCTAGATGCCATGCCCTTACTTATAAGTTGTGCAACATAAAAGGATTTCCTCACCACTGTGACCACGTGGTGATTAAAGGTAAGGCTAGTCCCTATGTGTGTACCCAGATCCCTGACCACTGGGCCAACTCTTAGGGGTGTATTATCAATATGGTAATTAGCCAGGGTGGATGACTTCCCAAAGGGTACAGTTATGCGTTAATGAACAGAGGAAGCTCGTAAATGCTTTATCCCAGCAGTCTATGGTATGATACTTGTTATTCTCAATAGGGTTAATATATAATTATTGACCTTGGGATGGGTAAGAACATTCTGTAACCAAATGGGATAGGTTAATTTGAGCACAAAAAGGGCTTGGCTTAGAATTGTCTGCAAGGGCAGCTAGTGTAGTACTTACCTATGATTCTGTGAACCTATAATTACAAAACTTAATCAGCTGGTTACATACCAACCTCATGAAGCATCATGTAATATCAACAAACTTGAGAACAGAAAGCAGTAAGTGCTGTAGGTATTCACCATAAGAGTATTTCTTTGAAGAGATGTTCCCTGTATTAGTTTTCATCTGTAGGTGTCAAGGGTTAGACCAGCATTAGCATCATCTCCCCCTTTATGCTCAGACAATAAACAATATTTGAAAAATCGGACTGCAAGAGTTGAATATATATATATATATATATATATATATATATATATATATATATATATATATGTAGACCAAAACGATATTGGGATTTAATGTCCTAGACTATTCTGTGTTAGTTATATTACTACCAAATCTGAGAAGGGCTACTTTTGGTATACAGAGCTTATAGAGAAGAATATTTGTTCATCTGCCTGGGCCTATCAACAAGGAATTCATTGATTATCTTTGGCTGGCCTAACTGGAACTTGGGGGTATTCTCAAGTAGCTGTTGTATGTACTAGTTAATTGAGACAGTCATGCTAATATGGAATGCTTGCCTACTGAAGTAAAGGTACCCAAAGTAAGTATAAAATGAAAGACTAACATTTTTTGAAGGCAAAAAGTACATTTTACAGTGACAGATCAGATGCTAAAGGGTTATTCTATTCTATTTTACTATCAAATTTAAGCTGATATTATGTACAAATGTCTGTGACTATATAGAGCTTTTCTCCCTGGGCCACGACTAAAAATGGGTCATTGGGTCCAGTGGACTTTCCCGGTCAACAAATATCATCATGATTCCCTTTTTTAATTTTTCTAAATCTTTTAGGTTTCTAATACCATGATGGGAATGGACCCCATTCCTAAGTCGAAGTATGATTAAAGTTCATGAAATTAGTATTGTTTCAATCACTGATGTCAGCCAGAAGTACTCTTTGCAGCACCCGCAATGTGCCTACTAATGACTCCTTCTACAATTTGTAAGGGGTTACATGTATTGGTAACATATCTAAATACGATTGTAGATTCATTTTTATAAGACTCATTGCTCCTACTACTATTGGAACTGTTTGGGTATCTTTCTTCCACATTGTTCTCATTTCTGCCTGCATATCCTGATATTTTATGACTTTGTGACTCTCTCTGTAGGCAAGACAATATAGTCACTGGGTGACCGTGTGACAATTTCAGTGATCAATGATACTTTTGTCTTCTTTTCTTGGACCACTATATCCAGTTTTCTAGCATCTGTCTTTTGAACTGTTGGTAATGGGTGATCCCATGTGATGCAAACTTCATCATTTTCTATGATGCTTTGTGGCTCATGTTTCCAGTGTTTTTCAGCCACTTCAGTACCATAATGTTTGCACAATCCCCAGTGCAACAGTCTTGCCATTTTATTATGCCTTTCAGTATACAGTCCTTCTGGCATTAGTATGTCACAACCAGCAAGAAGGTGTGCGACTGTTTCCAATTCAGTTTTACAAAACCTACATTTATCTGTTTCTCCCACACGTTCAATGTAATTTGTAAACCAGCGTGTATGTAGCCCACTATCTTGGGTCACCCAAATTAACCCTTCCTCTCTTGGTTTATATTCACCTCTTCTTAACCATTCCTGCGTTCATTCCTGATCAACATGAGGTTCTTCCAGAAGTTTTCTATACTTGCAACTATATTTATGCATATTCCACATTTCTTGCCTTCTCATCTGGTCCTTCACCTTATATCCTTTCTTTTATTTTTTGGCACATTCAGTTGGTGCCTGATTTTTATCTACTTCTGGTTTGATTTCCATTCCTGTTTGACGCCAATATGCTTCTGCTAGATTAAGTAGAGAAGTCATCCTAGATTTATTCTCCTCATGTTTCAAAACTTTCACTATGTTTGGGTCTTGTGAGGTCAGTAGATATGTGTGGAGTCCCACGTTTGCAGATCTATACATATAATCAATTTCAAAGAGGTCCATCCCTCTTTTAGAATGAGGAATATATAATCTTGGTATGCACTGAATTTTATAAATCATCTGGTAAGCATGAAGCATCCTTTTTGTTTTCCTATCTAATCTATCCAACATGTTTTGGGGCCAGTCAGTCATTCCAAAACTGTAAGTTAGGACAGGAAGAGCAAACTGGTTTATAGCTTGGACTTTGTTCCTAGATGTCAATGCTGTTTTCAGGATTAATTTAAGGGCTTCTAAAGTATTCCTTACTAAGTTTTATTTGCATTTGTTCATATTTTATTGTTGATCCTTCATCAATTCCCAATATTTATATTCTCCTTCTTGCTCAAGTTCTTATATCACATTCTTGTCCCAAATTGATGTTTTCCTGGTGCTGCAGTTTTTTATCAAGACCAAATGACATTCTTATATCATCTGAAAAGTTTTGACAACCTCAGTTTGTAATTTCATTCCTCATCTGATGAGTTATACAGTTTTAAATCACTGACAAAGAAAAGATGAGTAGTCTTTACACTTTGTTGTTTTCTTAAAGCCAGATTATAATCATGGCCTAAACTGTTAACAGCTTCATGGGTTAAGGGCAAGGCAGATTAGCAGCGGTGACAGAGAGTCACCCTGGAATATTTACCTTTGAAATTTTATCCCTGGGATAATAATTTGTCATTTGTCATTGCTTAATTGCAAAGTGGTCTGCTACTGTTTCATAGTTACTGTAATGTAGACGATCAGTGTAAGGTGTATCTTATTTTTAAGCACTCCTTTATTCATGAATGTGGGATACTATCAAGTGCTTTTTTGTAGTCAATCCGTGCCATACTTAGATTCTTCCCCTTTTACAGTTCTCCACTATGACTTTATTTAACAACAAATGATCCTTTGTTCCATATGACTTTCTTTTATTGCCCTGTTGCTCTACTGCCATAATTGAGTTTTCTTCTAAATGACTATAAACTCTGTAAGCATCAATTCCCATGTATAGTTTATATGTCGTCGGAAGGCAAGTTATTGGTCTGTAATTTTTAGGGTAGCTTCCAGGCTCTCGCTTAAGTAGGAGCATTGTTTTTTCCTGTTAGCCAGGTTGGTGTCTGTTCGGGGCACACATATAAATAGTTCTTACTCATGGCTAAATCTTCGTGCAAAGATGTTAATACTTCTAACCAAAAGTTAGATACTGCATCTCGGCCTGGGGTTTTCCAATCAGAGACTTTTCTTAACTTTGTTTCAATCTCTCTGGCTGTTACTTCATCCCATTTCATATCCTGTACCTTTAAACTTCTTACTCTTTCTTTTACTTTCTCTGTCCCTTTAACATCTTTGTTATGTTCCACAGGATCTTCATAGATACTTCTCCAAAATGTATCTATTTCTTTTTTTTTTGAGGTCTTTCCATTCCTTTTACCTTGTTTCCCAATTCTCTACAAAACTTTTTTTGGGGCATCAGTAAATTGCTTATTTTGTACATTTCCTGTATATTACTCTATGTATCTACTAAGTGCTTTCTGCCTGTGCTGAGATTTTTAGTTTGTTATTTACAATAATGCATGATAGATCCTGGTCTGTTCAAATACTGCTTTTATCACGTCTATCTTTCTTAGCATTTTTGTTGATCTGTTCCCTCTTCTTTGTAGTATATTGTCTTGGATAAAAATTACAGGCTTAATTTGGTTAAATAAGAGGTACCACATCATAATTAAATTTATTTAAAGTACGTAAGGGTTAAATTATTATGACAGCTACTAAGTAGAGCAGGACCAGCTTGAATGTCACACTGATGGGGGAAGGGATGTTAATTTAACATTATACTAACAGCACAATAAACCAATCCCTTGCCTGATAAAAAGTATATATATAGTTAGAAAGCTTGTGAGGAAACTATTGTTATTTATCTTTTACTTGGATCGAGTGTAAGGCATTCGGAGATGCTGAAGGAGAAAGAGCAACAGCCTAGTTTTTTGCCAAAAACTTATCGGGACTATGTTGTTCAGGGGGCGCGGCCGAAAAACAACAACAGCAGGAACAGGAGCCGACAGCGGAGGACTTGATGGATAGGGCCTTGGACCTATAGGGGTCTGTAAGTACTTTTCCTGTTAACGATTCTTTTGGTTCGCTTGGCGTTCATAGCGTATTGACTGTAAATGAAAATGAATGCTATAGTGACAATGGGATGGCTGTGAGCAATACTAATTTGAATGTTTTTGGTCAGCAAGAAGATGTTTTGGATGGAACGTTTGATAGTGACTTTCCATTGAATTTTCAACTAAATGTGGACAATTCAGTCAATGAATTTGTAGGTAACAATGGTGACATGATACAAAGTTGTGATATAATGAACTTTGAAAATGCATTTGAACCTGTTATCATTCAAAATGAGAGAAATGATTTTAAAGTTTATAACTATTCTACAAAAGAAATTAGAACTGAACATGTAAATGTACTGGCTAAAGGGTTCACTTTTGTGCCCTTTAGAAAGGCAAGGATAGATACCACTTTGATAGACTTTAAACGTTACACTAGGAAATTGAATTTTAAGACCTGGTTTAACTCCCAAGTGAAGGTAATGGGGATGGTAAGGGGTGTTTAAGGAGACCCAGTACATTTAATCCACCTTTAAATAATGTAATAAAGTTGTTTGAAAACAAATGTGAAAAGGACATGCGTAGGGTTCTATCAGTTAAAACAGAACATGTTCAAACCAATATAACGGTGGGTGAAGAAAGTTTGTTAAATGATTTGGTACAGGACAGTAATATGCAGTTAATGAAAACGGATAAAGGAAATGGAATTGTTATTATGAATAAAGCTGATTGAACGGGATTAATACCCTGTTGTTAGATGGGTCTTATACAGAGAGTTCCCTTAACGAGATACATGTAATGTATAGGAAAATTGACTTGTTAATGGATGACCTGTTGTACCAGGGGCAAATCAATGAGGATGAGCATGCACACATGTATAATAAGTACCCTGTGGTACCAAATATATTTGGAATTCCCAAGGTCCATAAGGGACTTAGGGACCCACAAGTTTAGACCTGTAGTTGATGGTAAACGATCGAAAACTTGTTTTATAAGCAAATTTTTGGATAAAAAATTACAGGCAGGATTAAAAACATTTCCATATATATATATATATATATATATATATATATATATATATATATATATGTAAAGATTATTGGGAATTCTTAGACAAAGTGGGTAGAATAAAGTTTGATGAAAGTGTAATCATGGTCACCATTGATGTGGTTAGCTTGTTTACGGTCATCCCACATGTAGAAGGTTTAGCGTGGTTAACGACCCAATTAATACTGGCCTATATGATCAGGACAATATTAATGTATACATAACGCTGATGGAAGTGGTGCTTCAGAATAATTATTTATATCTTGAAGGTCAGTATTACAGGCAAAAAATGGGGGTTGCCATGGGCACTGCATGCATCCCCGTTTTTGCTAACTACATTATGTCTTATTGGGAACAAGAGTATGTAATGCAGAGTACATTCCAATCCAATATTTTGTTTTACACAAGGTTTTCCGATGATTTGTTTATTTTGTGGAAAGGTACTAAGCAGGAATTAGAGCAGTTTTATGTATACATAAACGACACTGTTGTTTTTTTTAAATTTACACATCAACATAATAAAAAAACATTGCTTATTTAGATGTAGAGTTATTTATTACTGAAGACATTGTGGTGGAATCAAAAATCTATAGAAAACCTGCTTTTTCAAACTCTTATTTAGAGTTTACCAGTGTACACCCATCCTTCCAGAAAAAGTCTATAGTTAAAGGGCAACTGGTTTGAGCAGCCAGGATGGTGAGCTCAGACATAGTATTTATTGATGAGTTAAAGTTTATTTTAAATATGTTTAAGGCTAGAGGATATCCAGACGCCCTGCTTGAAGAGATTAGGCAGGAAGTGGTGCATAAACGAAAAAATGTTTTTTATAAACCAATTTTGATATTTGGTAAAGATTGTAATAATGTAAATAAGGGGAATATGGATTCAAACATTGGACTAGGGTTTAGTATATGTTTTAATCAAAATGTTCCGAATATTGTAGATATTCCCCTGGATTTACGAAGCCCTTTATACTGTGCAGGATTAGTTAAAGAGCTATTTTTGGCAATATGGTTGACATGCGATACAGGAACGAGCTCCCGGGAAGTACACGTGAGCTCTTAGGCTAATCCTGCACAGACTGAGCTCCTGTATGCAAATTACCCTAATTTGCAGGTGAATATCATGCAAATGAGGGTAATATGTGATCCAGGAAGCTGGCAGCCTTCCGTGCAGGACGAGTGCAGTGTGCAGAAATGTACTCGGTTAGTAACCGAGTACAGCTCTGAAATCTACAAAACGGAGCTATGACAGCTCCAAATAAAGGCTGCATATCATTGAGGAAACATGCCAGTGTCCAAGTAGAAGGCCATTGGCATTGCAAAATGTAAAAAAATAAATAAATAAAGAACTTTTAGTTTTCTTTTTGCCGATCTCGCCTGGTTAAGCATAGGGCAGCGACAATGGGATCAGGAGGAAATTAATAAAATAAACGTAAAATAAGCATTCTAACTAAAATCAGTATTCTGCCATGCTAGTCAATGGCAGTCAGAAGACAACCTGGCCAGTGAGTAATGGTTGCGAAGGGGGGAGACTCAGTGTGGGACATGTAACTATGCATTAGCAGGCAATCCTATACAAATGAGGGAAGGGTTAGTGAATCCCAGATTTTCCCAGGGTGTGAGGCAGGTCCCAAGGGTGCAAGAGTATAAATAGCTGGGTGCAAGATATGCAATAGCAGGCAATCCTATGCAAATGAGGGAAGGGCTAGTGAATCCCAGATTTTCCCAGGGTGTGAGGCAGGTCCCAAGGATGTAAGAGTATAAATAGCTGGGTGCAAGACTAGGATATAGGTGACATCATGGGGGGGGTGTCAGGTATACTGTAAGTGGATTGGAGACCTGTGGCTTGGGATTGCTCCTAGAGTAGCACAGCTAAGCTAGGGGTGTGTCTAAACCTGCCTAGCACTCTTTACAAAGTGTAAGCGGGTGTGCACGCCACGCACCAGGTTGTACAGGAAGAAAAAGGAAGTTAAACCAGGAAACAGCAGCTCTGTGCACATTTGAGCACTCCATTTGCTCAGCGCGCACACAGGCCTAAACAGGGAGGCAATGGGAAGGGAAAACAGCAGTAGGAAGGTAATCAAGGAGAACCAGCTGAGCTGCCAGGTGAAATGTATCAGAACCAGCCAATTACACAGGCAACAGACCAGCCCAGCCCAGAACACTGCTATAAACGAAGCAAACAACTACCCCCTGTTTTTTCCACACTCTACACCACCAGTGTGTACAAGCAGAGAAATTTTAAAACCAAACCTACAAAATGAGAAGGGCTGCAGCAGGCAACATAGAACAACATGTGCAAGAGGCTGAGGGTGGTGAGGATGTCAGTGCTACCGAACAACCCACAGTGAGGAGGCAGAGAAGAGTGTACAGACCCAGGGTAACCTACCAGGGGCTACATGAGCTGGAGATAGTGGAGCGCTATAGGGTGGAGAGAGACCTCCTACAGCAAATCGTTGAGCTGTGCAGGCCACACCTGACACACCACATTGGCCGAGGGGAACCCATCCCAGTGGATAGCAAGGTATGTGTAAGCCTAGGTATACTAGCCACAGGTACCTCCCAAACTACACCTTGAGATAACATGGGCATCTCACAAGCATCAGCATCCAGAGTATTCCACCAGTTCCTGGATGCCATGTCAGCACATGCCAGTGAGCATGTATATTTCCTCAACACACGTGAGGTGTTGACCCACAATATGCGTCTTTTCCATCAAATAACTAACTACCCTAGGGTAGTGGGTGCTATAGACTGCATGCACTTACGCATCAAAGCACCACCTGGTGAGCAGGGTAGGGCCTACATCAACCACAGGGGCATCCCCTCCATCAACTGCCAGGTCATATGTGATGCCCAGGGCATTATACTGAATGTGTGTGCTGGCTGCCCTGGAAGCTATGACGATTCACACATATGGCAACTGACGCAGCTGTACTACAGATTTGCCAATGTGGACATCCCTTACAGTCACCTAGTGGGGGATGCTGAGTACCCACTACAGCCATGGCTGATGACACCCATCAGAAATACACACACACCTGAATAACAACGCCATAATGATGCACAGGCCAGACATATAATAGAGCATGTGTTTGGGATGCTCAGGTCATGGTTCCGGTGTCTGGACATATCCGGTGGAGCCCTGCAGTATTCACCAGCTACATGTACCCAAATAGTAATGGTATGTGTTAAGCTACACAATATGATCCTGCGGAAACAGCTGCAGCAGTTACAGCATGGGGCAGGGCCACACAGCCCCCCCACCAATGCCAAGGCCTGTGCAGGTACAGAGTGACTCGGAGGAGGAACAACCTGAGCGGTGGGAGTTTGGCATAATGGTTAAGGTGTTTGCCTTACAGACACAAGGTACAGGGTTTGATTCTCACATGGGGTAATTGGCTAGGCTTAAAATGACCCAGAAGGGCAGTTAGCCTAGTACTAATCTATGAACCTATGAACCTATGAGAAAGGAGCATGCCCTGGCCTTGGCAAAGAGACAATGCATAGCATATGCACTGACACAGTAGGGCCCCAGGGAATGACATCTCTCTCTGACTTGCACAGACAGTAAAAGGGATGCCAAACGTGACACTACCTGTGCCCAACCATGTATAGGGAATGTACTATATGCATCCGACATAGGCAGCCCGCCAGCACCATCCTCAAGTCCGGCACACCCTCAAGGTAAGTCAATCAACCTACCAATTATCAAATGGAGTAGAATGTGTTTTTACCTGTAGCTATGGTATGGATGTGAA
The DNA here is from genome assembly GCF_019279795.1 of Protopterus annectens. Taxonomy (NCBI): domain Eukaryota; kingdom Metazoa; phylum Chordata; order Ceratodontiformes; family Protopteridae; genus Protopterus; species Protopterus annectens. The sequence continues at coordinate 810,977,180 of NC_056750.1, read as the reverse complement.
CATGCAAGGGAATTGGGTGGCCAGATGTCAAGGCAGCAGAGAGTAGACACCCATAGTGGCAGCATGAGATCTGTAACACATACTGGAGTCACCATAGTAGCCAGTACTACACCGGGTGACCAACCCACTGCAGGAAATGGCCTGAGCAACAGGGGCGTCCATAAGAGCCACATATACCAGTCAGGAAGGATCACATACCCAGCAACAGTCTCAGCCAGCAGGACAGGTGAAAACAAACACAAACAAATGCTGCACTATGGCCTCCGAATGTGCCCTATGGTTAACCCCTCCCCCAGGCCTACACAGACAGACCGCAGCAGGCCAGGCAGTCAGATGTAAGTTGTGAAGGCTAGGAAGTCAGACACTAATATGTAGGTAAACAAAGCTAGGACCTGTACTACACTGGTAAGCCCTAGCCAGCAGGATAGGTAAGACTACAGACTGAAATGGAGTACCTGACATACCAGTACAGTCCTAGCAAATGTGTACAAGTGTTAGGTGCACCGCTCCATCCAATGTACACATAGACTAACAGTCAGGTGTACACCCCCCACCCCTGTGTAGAACAGTAGAAACAGTCAGTTGTCCCCCTCCCTCGCTATGCAAAAATGTAGCAACAGTCAATGGCAAATGACCGATGAATACTCTGCAGACACAGCATGCTACCTGTTGGTGTACAACAAAAGGTCAGCACTGTAGTAAAAACAACCTGGACGTGGTCCACACATGCAACACAGATGGCCATACTGGACATGCTCACACACTTAGAGGAATGAAGGCAGTGTCAGTCAACAATATACTGAGAGATTATACTGGGCATGTTCACACACTTAAACGCATGAAGGCCATGTCTGCAAACATCAGTGGACCAGACATATCTGAAAGTTGCAGTTCTCAATGTGAACATATGTCAGTATGCACCACTCCTGCCTTGCACACACAGTGGAAAGAAATACAGACAAATATGTAAGGACAACATACTATAATAAGCCACAGGCACACGGGCATAGATGTGTGGAAGAGGGTGACCGTGACAAGGAGCCATGCGGGCCTGTCCCAACTGGCACACAGCCTAAGGGCCCCAACACATGAGGTGTGCATGTAACCCACTGCAGATACTAGCCACCAGTACCTGTCAGCATGACAGACTATGTGGTGTACATGCCAGCTGTGCAACAAGACTGTACAAGGAAGCAGCCATCTAGTGTGGAGTTAGAACTTGTCTGATTGTAGACTGCTGGAACATGGCTCAGTTTTGAGTTTTTTTCTGGTTAATTGAGCAACTTGTTTAAATCAGATTGTTCGTTTTCTATTGTTTATATATATATATATATATATATATATATATATATATATATATATATATATATAATTGCACTTTATTCATCTGTTTTACTGTATTTGTGCTTCTTCCTACTTTATTACTAGGGGCATTGGCTACAACTCTGAACTGAGATATATAACAATAAGCATCTTTTTATCCGCATTCAAATTGTTTTTTTGATTGTATCTGCTTTATTTTCTGAAAAAATATATACTTGTTTCCCACCTTTCTAAGCTACTATAGTCCAGTTTTCAGGTTAGTGCTGAATTCAGGGCTGTGTTACAAATCTCTCTGTTTGCCCATACCTTACTTGCATAGAAGGAAGTTTCTCTGTTCACCTGTGAGAGCAGCCTATCTGTCCCTGGAGGAGTGGTTTCAGTCCAGAAAGTAGTAGTTTATTGGCTATTTTGGGCTAATTTCTATCTCTTTCATTTCCCTGCTATAAAAAATGCATTTGCCCGGTTTTGCACGCCGGGCAGTGCTGGTTAGCTAGGGTACAACTATTCCCGGCTCCACAAAGTCTCCTCTTCAATTTTTCCCTTGGAACTAGACAAACTTTCAACTTAAGCACTCAAGCCATTCATTTCTCAGCCCGGCAGTTGCTCAAAACTCATAGCAAACACTTATAAACCCTAGCACTACAGAAGGACAAGGCTCCCTATTCGACCTTACCAGCCATTCAGTAAAACAGTTTACTCTACCTATCCAGGCATGTCCAAGGGGCAGTTTCAGGTGTACTCTCCAGTCCAACTGGTGAATCTGGACATTTTGAGGCAATGTTACAACTGCCTCATGTACACAGACAACCCTCTTCTCCTACCACCAAACACTTATACACACAAGAGATGCAATTATACAGTCAAACTGGAGGCTAAGCTCTCTCAACCCAAGACTGGATCAGACAGCCAAGAGGAGAAGGGAAATACTGGCATCGCGCCACCAGTCTTACATAGACCCATTAAACCAGCACCAGCAAAAAACACACGTAAATACACAAAAACATACTCGGAGGCCCTAAATAAAAATCTGCAAAAGCAACAGAGCCCTCAAAAGCAGACATCCAAGCAACCTCCACCCCCCCCCAACACAAACCATGAAACACATACTTCACAAAACCAGTGTGCCACGCAATCACAGCCCTCAAGGCAAAATAACATACCCAACATACTAGTAATAGGTGACTCTATAGTCAGGCACACTGACGTCCCACTCACTAGGCTGAATAAGGAGAAGGTTACTGTTAGCTGACTGTCGGGTGCCAGGATCCACCACATACCACAAGCACTCAGGTCACTCCAGAACAAGTACAAATACGACTCTGTCATTGTCCATGTTGGTGTGAATGACCTGAGCCATACCTCCCTGGACTACATGAAAAGAGACATGGAAGAGCTCTCTGATCACGTAGCCCAGGCCAGTATGACCCTAACCCTGAGTAGCATCCTGCCCTCACCAAGAATGATACCACGGTGTAAAGAAAAAAATGATCAATTTCAACAATTGGCTGAGTTTCTGGTGTCATTCAAAGGGGATCCAGTGTCTGTCTGCCTGAGATGACATGCTCGACAAGCCACGCTGCTTCACTAGAAATGGCTTGCACCTGTCACCCTTAGGCTTTTGAATACTGGCCAAGGCTCTTGCCACCCCCATAGTGCCTTTTTTAGGCAAGGCTCAAAAGACAAACCCACTACCATAAATAGCACAAGTAACAAAAATCTGAGGGTAATACTACTCAATGCCAAAAGTCTAAACCTCAAAATGCACGCACTCGAGGCACTCCTCAGTATGGAGAAAATCGATATATGTGCAGTAACAGAAACCTGGTTTAAGGCTCCAGAGAGCACCCCAGCACTACCAGGCTACAACTCATACCATGCATTTCAGCCACAGAACCCGGACCAAAATACAAAAGGGGGGAAGTATTAATATTCATCAAGGATACCCACACCTCCAGGTTAGTGCCACAGCACAGTGCTTTAGAGATTATCCATGTGCAACTAACAATGGGCAAAACTGCAATTCAAATTGTAGCTTGCTACAGATCACCCACCATGTCCCAGGACCCCCATTCCGCATTTCTGGAAACACTGGGTAACATAAAGGTCCTACCAAACACCCTAATATTGGGTGATTTCAACTACCCAAACATTAACTGGGAGAAACTACTCAAGTACTAACTCCCTTGCCCAACATTTCCTAGAATTTATAAACTCAAACACCCTGGAACAACTGGTCAACACTCCCACCAGAGGTGACAACATATTGGACCTGGTCATCACCAACATGGGTGACCGGTGTTCTCTCACTGGTTAGATCTGACCATAAACAAATCACTTTGGATATCCACATTCCGTCCCCACTCCCGGACAAGGAAACCACCATGAAAAACTTTTCAAAAGCAAACTTCACATTGTTTCAAAGCCCCCATGCTAAAGGATAACGCTGTCCAAGCTGTAAAATCCTTTATTAATGCATTCTACGGGCACCTACAAGAATGCGTGAATCGTGCTATCCCAAGCAAAACCAAGACTCACTCCTCTAAGAAAAGGAAACCAGTCTGGTGGACCCCTGCCATAAACAAGCTATGCAATAGAAGGAGGAAACTAGTACAGAAAAGAGTAAAATCCCAAGAAGGGAAGACATCCTTGATCAGTATCAGCAAGAAACTACGATCCCTCATAAAATCGTCCAAGGCGAACTTTGAAAGAAAACTTGCCAAGAACTCCAAAGATAACCACAAGGCATTCTTTAGCTATGTCAAGAATCTTAGTGTTAATGCTCATATTTGCTCAGAATTAGTGCAGAATGGCACAAATTACACTGAACCAACTGATATTGCCAACATCCTGGCAGACAGGTTCAGTGCAAACTTCACCCCCTCTCACCCCCAAAAAGGCCCATAACCATACCAGAAGAATGACCCATTATAGAATACAACGCCCCATTTGGTATGTACCTCTCAAGACATCTGCAACAACTGGAAAGGCCTCAGAAATACCTCACTAAAAGAATCACAGGCCTAAAGCAGATGCCCTATGCTGACCGCCTTAAAAAACTCCAGCTATACACTGTCGCATATCGTCTACTCAGAGGCGATCTCTGCTTAACATACAAGGCCATGTCAAACCCAGAGCTGTTGGACATGCTACACTTAAAGAAATCCCAATCCCTCAGAGCTACACGCCCCAGGGATCTAAACCTTGTCATCACAATAAACAAAACATGCTGGAGGGATAGGTTCCTGACCCAGAGACTCCCCAGACTCTGGAATAGATTGCCCATACATGTCAAGCAGAGTGCCTCTTTGGACCTCTTCAAGAGGAACCTTGACGATTGGATGGGAGAAAGGAAATTCACCCCAGGGATCACGTCAGTCGCCCTGCTAGACAGGGGTCCAGGAAAGTAAATAATGTGGGAAGAAATAGCCAGGGAAATGTTATGGCTAGGCTTGTATAGGCCCTAGGGCTGATAGCCTAGTACCAACCTATGAACCTATGAACCTATGTAGAGCCCCTGAAATCACAGACACTCAGGTTAAAATAGTCCTCTCCAAAGCCAAAAACACAACATCAATGGGACCGGATGGTGTCCCAGGCTGCGTCCTACACAAGCTCAAAGATGAACTAACCCCTCACCTAAACACACTGTTCAAACTCAGCCTCTCCACAGGCTACGTACCCATAGAGTGGTGCACAGCAATGGTTATTCCGCTCCACAAAGGTGGAGCCACAACAGACCCCGGGAACTATTGGCCTATAAGCCTGACTAGCTTGGTCTGCAAGGCTATGGAGCGCATCATCATGGAACTCATTAATAGAGACATTGGGAACCTCCAAATACTGAACCCTACTCAGTTTGGCTTTGTTAAGGGCAGATCATGCCTCCTAAACCTGGTGGACTTCTTTGGGACAGTTACCAAGGCTATAGACGAGGGAAAGGTGGTACACACAGCCTACCTAGACCTTGCAAAGGCGTTCGACACCATTCCCCATTCTGGTATTATAGACAGACTCACCAGCCTGAACATAAACCCCTATGTCACAAGATGGGCTGCCAATTGGCTCACAGACAGAACCCACATGGTGAGAGTTGCGGGAGCTAGGTCTGACTCTAAACTGGTTACAAGTGGCGTCCCCTAGTGCTCAATTCTAGGACCCCCTCCTGTTTGGCATATACTTCTCAGAGGTACAGACAAGCACAGGAGGACTATGGCTGACCAAGTTCACAGACGACTGCAAACTAGGGGCTATAATTGACTCACCGGCTGACACAGACATCCTCCAAAAGGGTCTCACTGAGACGGATACCTGGTGCCAAAATCATGGCCTCAAGCTAAATGCCAAAAAGTGCATAGTTATTCCCTTTGGACATAACAAAGTACCCACAAACTTCCACATAGGTGGTAGTCCCCTAAATACGGAAAACATAATAAGGGATCTGGGGACCCAAGTAGATAGTAATCTATCCTTTGATAATCACATTGCCAAAGTGGTTAGAAAATCCTTCTATGTGGCCCACCTAATCACAAAAGAGTTTGCAACCAGATCAAAAGAGGTTATTGTACCCCTGTACTCATCACGCATCAGACCCATCATAGAGTACAACTCCCCATTTGGGATGTACCTTACAAGACACCTGCAACAGCTGGAAAAAACACAGAAGTACCAAACCAAGAGGGTCACTGACCTCAAACAGATGCCCTATGCAGCTCGACTGAAGAAATTCCAGCTGTACTCGGTTGCATACTGCCTGCTCAGAGGTGATCTCTGCCTGACATACAAGGCCATGTCCAACCCAGAATTGATGGACATGCTCCACCTAAAGAAAACCTTATCCCCTTGAGCCACATGCTCTAGGGATCTAAAGCTCACCAAAACAATAAATAGGACATGCTAGAGGGATAGATTCCTGTCCCAGAGACTTCCCATGCTTTGGAACAAGATTCCAATCTACATTAGGCAGAGCTCCTTGCTAGCACTCTTCAAGAGAAACCTTGATGAGTGGATGTGAAATAGAAAGTTTACCCGGGGGATCACTTCAGTGGCTCTGCTGGACAGAGGCACAGGGAACTAATCTAAGGGGGCAGCGAAAGCAAACACATTCTGGCTAGGCTTATAAATGTCTTTGGGCAGATAGCCTAGTACCTATCTATGAACCTATGAACCTAGTAGCTGTATGCATGCACCTGTGACATATGACCCCCATGTGTGCCCGCATGTGGCATGTCAACCCATATATGAATGGGGTATGGCTGATGCACACACTGCCCTCCCCATAGCAGTAGTATGACAAGCCTGCTGAGGTCATCCAATGTGAATCACACCTCTGGGAGGGCTATAGCTCAGTAAAATGCATGACGCATCCCATAACTGCATACTGCTGTATTGACAGAGTAGTTAGGTAGTAATACTAACCCCAGACCTGTCAATTGTGTGAGTGTGTGTTTGTGTGTGTGCCTGTCTGCCTCTGACTGTAGAGTGAAATGCTTGTTAGGCTACTCACACTCCATGCAATACATGTATTCATCTTTGGCAAGGCTGCTGATGTCACTCACCTAGAAGTACACCTCTGGGAATGTGATAGCCTAGTAATCACTGTGGTGTGTCCTGTAACTGCATACAGCTGTAGTGTGATAAATTAGTTAGGTAGGTGTTCGAACCCCAGCCCTGGCAACTGTGTGTGTTTGTGTGTGAGTCTGTGTGTGTGTGTGTGTACCTGACTGGGTAGAGAGCGATGTTTTTAGGCTACTCACACTCCGTACAATACAAATACACTACTTTGCCAAAGCTGTTGATGTCACTCATCTAGAAGTACACCTCTGGGAAATTGATAGCCCAGTAATTGCCATGGCGTGTCCTGTACCTCAGTACTGATGTAGTGTGATAAACTAGTTAGGTAGGTGTTCAAACCCCAGCCCTGGAAGCTATTTGTGTGTGAGAGTGTGTGTGTGTGACTGAGTAGAGAGCAATGTTTTTTAGGCTACTCACACTCCATACAATACAAATACACTACTTTGCCAAGGCTGCTGATGTCACTCATCTAGAAGTACACCTCTGGAAAATTGATAGCCCAGTAATCACCGTGGCGCGTCCTGTAATTGTGTACTATGGTAGTATGATAAACTAGTTAGGTAGGTGTTTGAACCCCAGCTCTGGCAACTGTGTGTGTTTGTGTGTGTGTGTGTGTTTGACTGGGTAGAGAGCGATGCTTTTTGGGGTAATCACACTCCATACAATACAAATACACTACTTTGCCAAGGCTGCTGATGTCACTCATCTAGAAGTACATCTCTGGGAAATTGATAGCCCAGTAATCGTCGTGGCGCGTCCTGTAACTGCATACTGCTATAGTGTGATAAACTAGTTAGGTAGGTGTTCGAACCCCAGCCCTGGCAAGTGTGTGTGTGTTTGTGTGTGTCTGGGTAGAGGGCAATTCTTTTTAGGCTACTCACACTCCATACAATACAAATACACTACTTTGCCAAGGCTGCTGATGTCACTCATCTAGACGTACACCACTGGGAAATTGATAACCCCATAATCGCTGTGGCGCATCCTGTAATTGCGAACTGCTGTAGTGTGATAAACTAGTTAGATAGGTGTTCGAACCCCAGCCCTGGCAACTATGTTAGTCTGTGTGTGTCTGACTGGGTAGAGAGCAATGCTTTTTAGGCTACTCACACTCCAAACAATACAAATACACTACTTTGCCATGGCTGCTGATGTCACTCATCTAGAAGTACACCTCTGGGAAATTGATAGCCCGGTAATTGCCGTAGCGCATTCTGTAACTGCATACTGCTGTAGAAAGATTTAGAACAGTGGTAGTGTTCCATCTCCATCCATGCCAGTCCCTGATGTGATGTGTGTGTCTCAGTGTCTGTGTATGGAGCAATGCATTATAGCCCACTCACTGGGAGTACATTACAAATGCCCTACTTTGGTAATCCTGCTGATGTCATTAATTGTGAAATGCACCTTTGGGGAAAATGAACTTCAGTAATGTCCATGGCACGTAATATAACTGCGTAGTGATGTAGTGTAGTAAACTAGCTAGGTAGGGATTCTACTCCCCGACATGACAGGTGTGTGTGTGTGTGTGTGTGTGTGTGTGTGTGTGTGTGTGTGTGTGTGTGTGTGTCTGTGTTGTGTGGGTGTAACTTGTATCTTGTGTAGAGGTGGTTGTGAGTCTGTGGCAATGTGGAGGGGTTTTGCTAATTTCATTTATGGTGGCCCTACTGTATATCACAATGTCAACCATACAGGAATAACAGATGTAAATGGCTGAGAGACTGGGATGCGAAGCCATACCCATACATGTGACATCAAGGCCTGCCAATCACAATTAGCAACCCCACTGTGCCTTCACATGTGACTCACAACGGACATACCATGCCTGACAACATGGCCTGTATGGACAGATGACACTGACATCAGGAAATGCTGTTAGCATGCTATCAATGTGGGTGCAGGGTAAATCTGCTGACCAGTACCACTCCCTGCCACACGTGGGCAAGACTGGCACATCTGATGATAAGCTGTGTTCATAGCATGGGCCAGACACCCCAGGTACAGTTCCACATGTCACTGTACATGCATGTGGAAGGTGTGCACATCCTAGACACCATCCAAGTCATGGACTAGGGAACACATACATGGCAAGTGATGTACAGCATTGGCCACACACAATAGTCACCCAGGTGCCTGGAAGACGGATGCAATACCCACCTGTGCGGGCAAATGTAGAAGCTACAGGCCTGTACCACAATGCAGACCATAGTCGTGTGGGCTGATGCCAAGGTATACCCATTGCCTACCCTTGTATAGCCTGCTGGCACTGTTGGCCACCATTCACCCATGCAGACATGCACCCATGCATGTCCAAACTGGACCCTGTGTGTTTGTGTGTGTGTTGTATGGTGCGTATGTCCACATCCGCATGCACTACACCCCCAGGACACAGTGAAGCATGCCACCTTATGTCTGACACCCCCTCATACTCACTGCCAGTATGACCTCCATATCACCCATGTGGTGCATGTGTTCCCTGCACATTGATATGTTGTGGCAATCCCACTGGTGACGGGTTGCACTCTTGGCCCTGCCAAGTGTGTTAATGTGTGTGCATCCCTGTGTGAGTGTGCCTGTGCTGACGCTGGCACCGGTTCATGCAGACAGGCACGTGTAAGTCACCTACTGTATATCTACCATATCCCTGTTGCAGATATCACTCACCATCACATATATGTTCTGAGTGCTCCCCACCAGATAGCTCATGTGGAGCATCCAATAACAGCATTGGACTGTGATAGCACTACATAGCTGTCGGGTGTTTGATACCCTGTGCAGGTAGGTGTGTGACACAAACATTTGTCAGTTTTACCCTCTCACCACTCCCTGACATATATTCACTTCTGTCTGCCTCCCCCACTCTCACTCTGGCGGATGTGGGGGCCCACACCTGCATTGCTTAGGCAGCAGCATGTGTATGTAATGTGATACTTATGATCAGCCGATGGCCTCTGCACAAATTGCAGGCCTTCCCTAGCCGACTGCATGTGGAACAGGTGTGGTAACATTCCCATAGCCAGTTGCATGCAAATGCACTCCACTACCTGGGAACATCCTGGTGGTGTTGGCCCTTGTCTGTCACTGTGAGCAGAAGCTAGAACTGTCGTTTGGCAAACAGCATTTCAGATGGGTTGGGGATTTACCTCTAACAACATACACTGTGGGAAGAGGGCAACAAACAGGAGGGGGATGTGCCTGACCTGACTACGAACTGTAAGTGCTGCTTTACTGCATATGGAGTAATGTTGGATTAACAGTGTTTGTCTGGATATGCCTGTCATAAATGTCGCAATACCTGCCATGTCAGTTCCATGTATATCAGGAATCCCCATCTGCAGGCTCATCTGCAGACTGGGCAATGTTGTGCCTTTGGTGGCATGTGTTAGCCACGATGCATCTATCCGTGGAATGCAGAAGGTACTGTGAGGATTGCAGTCTGTTGATGGTGAAGGCCATGACAGTTACTGACTACATATCCCTCACTGGACATATGTTGCAACAAACCCCGTTACAATGGTAGATTAATGAGGGTATCACAGCAACATGTCTATACTGGCCATGTGTATGTGCTGTCAGCCACACCTCTGTCAACCTTTGTACATATATTGTGCATGAAGTGGTGCATATGTGCTGTACACAGTAAATAATGTCAACATATCTGATAACACGCCAGCTACACATGTCATGTACAGTAGGGGTTACACTTAATGCCATACCTTGGAAATCCTGTGGATGTTTGTACAATACTGAGGTCTGTGTAGTGATGGTGAATGTTGGCAGTGTGTGTATTGTTAATATGTACTATGGCCTGTGTACAGACTGTGGTAGATGTCATTGTTATAGCTCCCCATCTATCTGTTGTTACATGCTGCCCCACTGTATGGTACCATATTACCTTACATGTGTGTACACACATGTCCCATACCACAGACAGCCATCAGACCAGACTGTGTAGCAACCCAGGATATGTTGGGTCATTCTGTGAGTGGCACATATGAGGATGGTGTAGGACAGATAGTCCATATACTGTACTATTATGCTGGCATACCATATGTGGCTGTGGCTGTGTTCACATTGGTTGTGGTTATGCACTGTCACACAGGTGTATCCTACCCTGTGCTGTGACATGGCTGTCAAGCCTGCTATATATGCAGGTACTGTACCATGATAACCTTAGGATGTCTGTCAGTAGCCAATGGCACACATGTTATGAGCAGATGTCACCTTCCACACACACCATGTCTGTAACAACAATCCCAATGACAGTAGCAAATGTCTATTAATATACCAGCTATACATACCAGCATCCCCTTGCACTACAACACTGGGAATATAGGGGCTGGGGTAGGGCTACACTCCATGTCCAGGACATATGGTGGGACGATATGGACATGTATGTATCCAGATAGCTATATATATATATATATATATATATATATATATATATATATATATATATATATTATAGGTTCATATAGGTTCATATGTTAGTACTAGGTTAACTGCCCTTGTGGGCCATTTTTAAGCCTAGCCAATTACCCCATGGGAGAATCAAACCCTGTACCTTGTGTCTGCAAGGTAAACACCTTAACCATTATGCCATCCTCCCTTTTTTTTTTTTTTTTTTTTTATGTATGAATATATATGAATACACATGTGTAGTACTTCCAATTACCACTGTCATGGCAACTACCCACTATGAATCCCTACGTCATGTGGGCGTATTCCCTCTATATTCCCTGTGTGATGGACATCCTTCCTTTGTGTGGGCATCAATGTTACAGACAGCAGGTAGCAATACCTCTTACAGGAGAACCTGCAAACTCAGGGCAGCCACATATATGTAGGAGGATCAGGACATACAGACAGACTGTGAGTAGAGTGGTGTAATGCTTTGCATAGTACTGGTGTTACAGGGTTTGTGTGTATGTGCGTACATACTAGTTTACCTTGGACTGCAGTTCGTCTGCATAGCTCACTACTGTGGGCCTATCCTCTAGCTGGACAGAGGTGTGCCTATCATGTGTTGTCTGTCAACCACACAGGTCCTGGGTCGGATATTACGCTGGCAGTGTGTGTGTGTGTTGCATGCTAGCAGTACAGGGCTATATCCTGTTGTGTACCTGATGTCGTATTCCTGCATAAGGGTATGTTGCAAAACATCCTGTAACACCAGCATGTTCCAGGGTGTGTTACTGCAATATCGCGGGTATGGCCCTGCATTCCTGCCTTTGTCCTTCACATATATGGCAGCATTTGTCCTGCTGAGATACGGGTATGGGTTGTTAGGTAATGGCCTATCATTAACCACTGCTAGCATTCCTACTATCATCCTAGAGATAGCGTGGACACCCACAACATTTGTTGGCCAGAGACCATACATGTGAGAGATACACTGCCATTACCACAAGTAATGAATGTCCCCCTAGGCCTTGACTACAGGGTGTAATTGAAGGCTGCTGAACTACATCTGGTATTGTTGACTATTACGCATTGTGCAGGCAAATCCATTGTCAACTGTTGTACGAATTGAAGGGCTTAGCCTGGACACCATAGTATGATATATATCTGCACTGTCTGCATCAACTCTTTTGTGTGGGCCTTGCATCTATCACTGGTTATGTACATCAACATCCATGTGCTGTCAGTAATGGCATACATTATTGTATGGTACACAGCTAAAGGTTGTCTGTGCATACATACCTCTGTGTCGTGTCATGTCCTTTGAATTGTGAGTGGGTATATGTGAAATGTAAGTATCCCCTTTGTGGGGCTGGTTGCCACACCACTCATGTCACAGGTACCGGTTACAGGGCTTGTGGCTGGGGATATACATTGCATCCAGTACATCCACATTACTGCTACACATGTATGGCTACTAATACCCTTTGTCTGTGTATATGTGTATGTACCCATATATATATATATATATATATATATATATATATATATATATATATATATATATATATGTACATATATATATATATATATATATATATGTGTATATAAATATATATATATATATATATACTTGCACATGATTGTCAATGTATGGATGTGTGTGCATATCTGTACCATTGTAATGTGTAGACCTTCAAAATAGTATATTCCCTGCGGTACAATGGCGTATCTGCATGATATGTTACAGATATTGGCCTGACATGTACAGGTGACACAGATAACTGTTGGAGCATTGTAGCTGTGTTGTGGTGGGTCCTGCTGTTAAATACTGCATGTGCTGGATATTGGATTGCACAGCATATCCGTTAGGGCTGGGGGGGGTTACATTGCAGTAATTACCAGGTGTCCCTCATGTGTGCCACCACCCCCATTAACTGTGCTCATGGTCTGTTATGTAGTACGGAGTGGGCCAGGAGTCCGTTCCCATGTGGAAATCATATACACATGTCTATCTGTATATACACACACACACATACACACACACACACACACACACACATATATATATATATATATATATATATATATATATATATATATATTGTTATGTATATCTGCATAAGTACTTATGTTACACCCCCAATATATAGAGAGCTAGAACTGGACATTGATATAGCTCTGGCTATGTATATGTATCTATCTATATATATATATATATATATATATATATATATATATATATATATATGTGTGTATGTATGTAGATATATATATAGATATATGCACTGAACATATTAATCTATCTCTGTACGATTGCTGTTATATGGTTATTTGTGAGTCATATATATACACACACACACACACACACACATATATATATATATATATATATATACATATATATATATATATATATATATATATATATATATATATATGTATATATACCTATAGCTGTCTATCTCTCTACAGTAACAGATGTATAGCTGTCCATATGTCCATGCATGTTCTGCCTATATGTGTGGCCTGCACCTCATTCTCTTGGCAATTGACATGGATGACCTTAGGACTGATGTCAGTCATTTGTGCCGACACGTACATGTTTCAGACATATCATCTCCAGCAATATATGTGTTCTACCACATATAACTGTGTAACCTGCAATGTTTGAAGTGTATTAGAGCAGGATATGACAGATATTCCTATATATACCCACATTATGGTGCACTATGTCCGTGATTCATGCATGGATCATGACAACTGTGCTGTTGACTGATTGTGCTTGATGATATGTATGTGGAATGAGTGGTTATGTACATCTGTCATGGTTTAATGGTAAATCACTTAGTGTATGATGTGCAGCATCCCGGGTGTGGGCCTTCCAGAGGCTGTATATTGTGTTTCACGGCAGAACACCAGCTGTTGGATACAGAGTGAGTTAAGGACATTTGAGCGGTCGTACGTGGGTGTGTGCATGTATGTGCAGAGCTAAGCTCCACCTCCACACATTTCCCTCTCTGCATGTCTCAGTACACCTCCATTATACTGTCCCCACCCAAGCGTCTGCAGGCTCTTCATCCATTTAGTCCACGTATGTACCAGCCTTCCCCTGATCCTCCTGTGATACTGTTGGTCACATCGATGTGACCCACAACTGTTGGTTCATCCCACCAGGGACGGACCTGTTGTTGTGTCAAGAGTAGACCTAGCTGGTCTACAGTGTTTCCCCCACTGGTAGCATCCTGCCAGGGTATTGTGTAGCAGCAGTTTGCTCACACCTGGCCAGCCTCATGTCCCGGTTCCACGGTACCAACGCCCCAGGTGTGACATACTGTGCATGAAGCACACTCACACGCCCCCATGGTGTGCACCGTATATCATTATTCCCTTCGGTATTATGCAGGACTACTGTTCTCACAGTATGATTGGACAGGCACTGTTCTGTGCTGCATATAGATGGCTCATAATACTGTGGTTGAGCAATGGACACGTGTTCTGGTATTAATCTACACACTTATATACATTTCCTATACTGTTGGATGCCTGTGCTGGGTGATGTGTTTGTGATCAAAGCAGCTGAATGTGTATCCACTTATGGCTTAGTGGAACTCATTTCTACTATAATGTGCAGGGTCAGGGGTTTGCAACCTGGCAGTGCAGATTATTTTGTTAATGGCCACAACAACAGCTGTTGGCTACAGAGTGACTAAGGCACTGTAGAACATTTGTAGGCAGGTATGCGCTTGTTTGCACGAAGCACAGCATTACTGACCTCTGGTTGTGGCGTCTTGCCCTCAGTTATCCTCTACATTGCTTCACCAGTGTGGTACTCGCATACCAGTGGCCAAACAGGCTTACACCCGCTTGCTCCTACATACGCACGCGCAACATCATGCACTTTGTTCACATCTGTCAACCGGGACACTCGGACTGTATGCTTGTCCATTGTCAGTGGCGGCCCGGGGTGTAGAGCTCCACATTGACCCCAGCTGCATATCCCAATTAATACAGGGGTGATTACATTCATAACATAGCTATGTCCCCCATTAATCATGCTTAGTTTACATTAAACTGTCGGTATTATCCATGCTTAGGTCAGGTTTACATGTCAGGTATGACTGTTGACAAAGGTCAGTTTAAGGTGAGGTTGGATTCCTGTTTCACAGGTCAGGATAGGTTACATGCAGGTATTTGCGGTAGGTGTAGTTATTTCATACCTGTGTGTTACAGTAGAGGTGAATAGCTAAGGAGTAGGTAGGTAGGTAGTGGGGGTAACATTGTAACTGTATAGTAGCCCATAGGTATAATTGGATGGGGAGCAATAGGGAAGGTATGTCGGATGTTGGGATTTGTATGTGAGGCAGAACAAGAGGTGTCGATATCACTAGTTGATGTAGTGTTATAGAGTGTGAGGTGGGGGAGGGTTTTGCAAGGTGGTGAGCCTGCGCTGCTCCAGGTGTGCTTGTGGTGTTTCTTCATGTGATAGTTACATTTGTCCTGTGGAACAGCTGTGATACTACATATGGGTTGGGGTTCCAGATACTGGCAATATAGTGGGAGAAGAGAGTGTCACCTACATGTACCCATAGATATTTATAGGAATGGAACAGGGGCTGAAAGGTACATGGTGTGCATGGGGCACAAAGGGGGGTGTTAGTAGGGGGATTATCCCGGGGTGTGCAGGATGGCTGCAGGGAAGGTCCACAGCTGGCCATGTTGTCTACAACAACAGCTTTACATATGCACTGCATTTGGTGTTTGCGTTGGACACTCACACCCCTGGGTGGGGGTGAAGACTTCAATAATACCTTGTGATGCCTATTACATCAGCTTACATTCCTACAGTGGGGTGTTGCGACCATGTGTTCGTAGGTGTTGTGTAGTGGGTAATGCAACAACACATATGGTTATACCGTACTTTGCCATGTACACTGGACTGTGCTGCGCGGTGGAACCCATATTGGGAATGGCTGTCCATTGGGCGTAAACATGCCTGTCGACTGTACAGAATCCGTAGCCTGTCCAGAATTTGCTTCATAATATTGGTGTGTTCCTCTTACAAACTGCACCTGCCTGGCAAATACCTGGGAACTGATGCCATTAAATACAGACGAGTAATTGGGTTTAAGACTCCACATCCTTCAGATGAGTCATGCTAATGCATAACCTATTATTTTATCAGCTTTCTAAGGTTGTAAGTGGAATATGTGCTTTCTGTCCCTATTTGTCCCCCCAACATTTTAAGTTCTGTCCAGTGGTTTAGCTGTTAGAGGTTGAGAGGTATGGGCGCAAGCTCTGCCCAATTCGCAATATTACTGACATCCCCGGGGCGGTCCGAATACAACTATGCCAGCCAACACCTGCATGTCTAGGCCCATAATTGCATACCTATAGATGTTCTTCATCTCACATTGCTGCAGTCCTTACTTATGGGTAGTCCGCTGTCCTCGGTCGGCCCGAATACCAAAGTATTAGGCTGACGTCGGTCATGGGCGCCTAGATCTGACATCAGAGCGTCAGGGTATAAAGGCGCATGACCGACGTCATATCCTCAGTCTTTTTTGCCGCATGGTCCGATGCAGAAGCAGCGTTGCAAGTGCCGTTCGGCGTTCTGAAATTTTTCGTTTCCGGAGTTTCAGACCGATACCAAGTTGGGCTAAGTACCCCGTTGGGGAATATTTTTGTTTTTTCTTGCCTCAGTTACTTACGGATGTCAGAAAAAGTGAATAATTGTATTTCTTGTGGGAAACAGATACCGCATAGGGATTACCACCGCTTTGTATTCCTTGTTTGGGACGAGCACGGCGTAGTCGGGTGTCGGTTTTGTGCTAGGTTTAATAAGCGCACTATAAACGGAGGTTAGATTGTGCTAGGTTAGTGTTTGCCAAGACGTGCAATTACAATATGCCGTCGGATGTTCCGGCCTGCTTCTACTAAGAAGCGCAAGAGAAATCTTTATAGCCTAGGCAGGATGATTCGTCCGTTTGACGCCGGACCTTTAGAAGCTACAGCTGAACAGGTGGATCCGGCTGAAGTTTCTGTTGAGTCCCAGGGGGAAACTTTGATTTTACAGGATGTGGCCTCTCAGGAGGCAGGTCAGGCTGAAGGGGCCTCTCAGGTTACTATTCTCCCTTCTATGCCTAAGGTGGTTAGGCCTTCTGCTACTGTTTCTAAGGCTCCTTCTAAGGGCAGGTCTGTCTTGCCTTCCTCTGGTGTCAGTTCTGGTTCTTCAGGGTCTGTGCCTAAAAGCACATGCTTAAAATGGCAGAGGATTTGATTACTTTAATTAGAGGTTCTATGCCCTCCTGATAAAAGGCCCAGGATGGAGCCAGAGTTGGAAAGTTTGGAGCAGGCCTCAGATGATTCAGAGTCTTCTGCTGAAGACATTCAAGATTTCCCTCCTTATTCTGATTCTGATGCAGAGGATTCCACTCCTTCTGCTTCTCCTCCAGAGGATTTTTCTTTTTCTGAAACTCTGCATTCCATGAGGGAGCATTTTCAGTGGGAGGGACAGGATTACTCTGATTCACGGAAGAGACTTAGGGAGTTCTTGTTTTTACCACAGCATAGACCCTTAGCTATACCTCTGGTTTTGGATGTTGTTTCAGATGTTTTTTCGGAAGCTTCCCTTAATCCTGATTCTGTGCCTCCTGCCCCAGTTAAACCGGACAGGTATTACAGGGTGCCTGAGGCTCATAAATATCTGTATAAGAGTCCTAGGGCGGACCCAGAAACTATTAGTCAGGGGCCTAAGGGTGTTAGAGCCTCTGTTGTTAAGAATCCGGTTCCTCTGGATAAGGAAGCTAGAGCTTTGGATAGATGGGGTAAGAAGGTGTATACCTCTTCTACTTTAGCAATGAGAGCTTTGAACTGCCAGTTTCATATGTTGAAGTATCAGAATTTCCTCCTTTCTCAGCTAAGGTCTAAAGTGCATGCTTTGGCAGAGGGCATAGAGTGTAAAGAATTGCAGGATTTAGTGCATGTTTCTGAACAGGTGGGTAAGCACTCTTTGCAATGTGGTTTTGATGCTTTACAGGCTTCTTCTAGGGTGGCTGCCACTGGTTCAGTTATTCGTAGGCACGCCTGGCTTAAGGATCAGAATTTGTCTGAGCATGTTAAGTCTAGAATTCTGGATGCCCCTTTACAGTCTGAAGTTTTGTTTGGTCCTCCTGTGGAGTCAGTCTTAAAGAAAATGGAAGACAAGGCTAAGTCTATGCAGACTGTTAAAGATTTTTTGCAGGTACAACCTCCAAAGTTTAGTAGAAATTGGCCTACTAAGGGGTGGACGTACCCTTCTTCTGATTCTCAGTCTAGGGGTGGATCTAGGCATGGTAGGGGCAGAGCTCAGAGTACTTTCAGGCCGAGACAATGGAGTTCGCCTGCTCAATCTGCTGGTGAGGGCAGGGGCCAGTCCTTTCGTAAACAGGCCCAATGACCTACATTTTCAGCTGCCAGATTCTTCTTGCCTGGCAGCTCCTTTGGGAGGAAAGTTGGCTCTTTTCAAGCAAAATTGGCATTTAGTCACCCAGGACAAATGGGTATTGGACATTATAAACCGAGGTTACAAGTTCTATTTCCATACCATGCCTCCTTTCAAAGGCATGCCAGACGTCCCTCCTCGGCAAAGGATAGAGGCTGCAGACAAATTTCTTTACTTCTTCAAATAGGAGCTATACAGCCAGTTCCTCTGTCAGAAGTGGGCCTAGGATTTTATTCCGGCCTGTTTCTAGTTCCAAAGAAAGGGAACACGTGGAGACCAATTTTGGATTTATCTATCCTCAACACTTACCTGGACATTCCAAAGTTCAAGATGCTGACTTTACAACAACTTTTACCTCTGTTGGGAAAAGATCACTGGATGGTTACTCTGGATCTCAAAGAGGCTTACCTTCATGTTCCTATCAGGCCCAGTTGCAGGAGGTACCTGCGTTTCGGGCTGGAAATTTACATTATCAGTTCTCTGCATTGCCCTTTGGCTAATCTACTGCGCCCAGAGTGTTCACAAAGGTTCTGGCTCCAGTGATAGCATTTTTCAGACTAAGAGGAATACAGATTTATCCTTATTTGGACGATTGCCTGATTATTGCACAAGAAAAGGACGAACTTCTTCATCATCTACAATATGTGATGGCAGTGTTAAGATGCCTAGGGTATTCTGTGAACGAAACAAAGTCCAGTCTAGTACCCTCTCAGGACATGTGCTTTCTGGGTGTGAGACTGAATACAGCTTCCCAGATGGCCTTTTGACCCCGGACAAACAAAGAAGCCTTTCTCTTTATTTCCATCAAATGTCTCTACGGTCCAGGCTGACTGCAAGGACAGTCCTTCAAGCCTTGGGGTTCATGGCATCTTGTATTCTGGTGCTTCCCAATGCCAAATTGCATATGAGGAAGCTTCAATGGTATCTCAAAATGTATGGACACAGCACTGCCAAGATCTAGACACTGTCATTCAGATAATACCTTGCATTCGGAAGGAGTTTTTGTGGTGAGCTCAGGAATGTCACCTAAACAAGGGACTCTCTGTGACCCGGCCAGAGGCGAGTCAGATTCTAACGACAGATGCCTCGGACAAGGCTTGGGAGCACACCTCAATGGAAAATGGGTGCAAAACACGTGGCCTGTCAAACTCCAACATTTGCATATCAACTTGAAGGAAATGTTAGCAGTCCAGTTTGCATTGATGGCTTTCAAAGATTTACTTCACCCAGGGCAGGTGTTGATTCAAACAGACAACACTACTGTCATGTGGTACATCAACAAGCAGGGGAACCCATTCTTACCCTCTTTGCAGGCAAGCGATGATTCTGTGGGAAACTGCTCTCAATCTACACCTCAATCTTCAGGCAAGGTTTCTACCAGGAGCACAGAACTCCTTAGCAGATGTATTGAGCAGACAAATAGTGGATCCTCACGAGTGGAAATTGGATCCTCATGTATTTCAACAGTTGACAGTGTTATGGGGAACTCCAGACATAGATCTGTTCGCTTCTCCACTAAATTACCAGTTGCCAAAGTTTTGCACAAAAATGTTTCATCACACAGCTTGGAAGGTGGACGCTCTATCATTCAGTTGGAACAATCTGCATGTATATGCCTTTCCACCTCTGCCTCTTCTTCCCAAGGTACTCTTGAAGGCCAGACAAGACAAGCCAACCATGATTTTGATAGCACCGGATTGGCCTCGACAACACTGGTACCCACTACTGAGGAGCTTAGTACGAGAACCTCCATGGCCTCTGCCTTTGATTCCGCACCTTTTGTCACAAGAGGACAGTCACTTCCTCAATGTCAAGATTCAGTCTCTACATCTAACAGCCTGGCATATTCTGTTTTAGACTCTGGAGGGTCTCAGCTTCCACAACAAGTTTTGAATGTTATTTTGGAGGCCAGGAGGCCTAGTACCAGGAAAGTTTACGCTGATAAATGGAGGAGATTTTTTATTTGGAGCAAAGGAAAGGACTTTAATGTCTCCAAACCTGATTTAGGTGTTGCTCTTCAATATCTTACTGAGTTATTGGACAAGGGTTTGTCTTTCTCCTCAATAAAGGTCCATGCTGCAGCCATTTCTGCTCACTATGATTGTGACCCTCCTTTATTCTCTCATCCTTGGTTTAAGCAATTTCTTAGAGGGGCAAAGAATATAAGACCCCCACGTAGAGCTCCTACTCCTGCTTGGGATCTCAATTTTGTGTTGGAAAAACTTACTCTACAACCTTTTGAGCCTGCAGCTACTGCCGAGTTAAAGTATTTGTCATGGAAAACTGCTTTTTTGTTGGCCATTACCTCTGCAAGAAGGGTTTCTGAATTACAGGCCCTCATGGCAGTGGAGCCTTTCCTGATTTTTCATAAGGATAGGGTATCTTTGCGTACTAATCCTTCCTTTATGCCTAAGGTGGTTTCTACTGTGGCCTTAAATCAAACTATTCATTTGCCTACTTTTATGCAAACCCCCAAAATAAAGGGGAGAAAATTTTGCATACTTTGGATATTCACAGGCAGTTGCGTTATTATTTGAGCAGAACCAAGGAGTTCAGACAGTCTCAGCAATTGTTTGTTTCTTTTGCTTTGGGTTCACAGGGTAAACCTGTTTCAAAACAAACTATTTCTAAATGGATTGGGTTTTGTATTTCTTTCTGTTATTCCCATCATGGTAAGGAGATTCCTGCTGGAATCAGGCCTCATTCCACTAGGGCTACTGCTACTTCTACGGCCTTTCTAAGGGGGGTAGCTACAAAAGACATTTTGGAGGCAGCTACTTGGAGTTCAGTGCATACCTTTTCTAAACATTACCACCTTCCTCTTTATTCTAAGTCTAGGGCTGGATTTGCCACTGCAATTTTACAGGGCATTTTAGCGGCCCCTAATGCTTTATGATTTTTACCATCCTCCCTTTCCCGTTGCTTTGGGATTCTACCCATAAGTAAGGACTGCAGCAATGTGAGATGAAGAACATAGTACAGTTTTGTACCTACCATAAATGTAGATGTTCGAAGATCCACATTGCTGCAGTCCAATTTACCCCCCCTCCTTCCCCACTGTAGTTAGACTTGGTGCTATGCTTTAGGTGATGGTTGTTGTTGGGCATGTTTTTGGGAGGTATTCTGTTTTTGGCTGTGGCCTTTCTGGTTTGGCCTTCTGACATCTGGGGCAAGAAAAGACTGAGGATATGACGTCGGTCATGCGCCTTTATACCCTGACGCTCTGATGTCAGATCTAGGCGCCCATGACCGACGTCAGCCTAATACTTTGGTATTCGGGCCGACCGAGGACAGCGGACTACCCATAAGTAAGGACTGCAGCAATGTGGATCTTCGAACATCTACATTTATGGTAGGTACAAAACTGTACTTTCCCCCACCTGGCCCTCCTCTACAGCACTCATCCTTACTGTGGGTGCAGGTGGTAGTCTAACCACACCACTACACACTGCCCACTCACCACATGTTGGAACCCATGTCGTACGTTGTCTCGACCCATTAGGCATCAGGCTTGCACAACCTACTGGTCCATGTACATATACAGCCTGGTTAGATAAATCGTTACAGGGACTGACTCCGATTATCATTAATTTTTGGGGTGTCCCACAAGGGACATTGATGTCTTTGTTTCAAGATTAGACTTGGCAGGTCTCTCCCACTGGTAGTATCCTGCCTGTGGTCTGGGAAGCAGTGGTGTGTTTACTTGTATCGTGTGTTTGTATGTTTCACCTGTCTAGGTGGGGGGGTTGATGCTACGTGTTACACGTTTGTTGATTGGACCCCCACACCCATTGGCACAGCCTGTGAACTTATGTAATCCTTAACTGGTGTATCATATCTGTATATATATATATATATATATATATATATATATATATATATATATATATATATGCTGTATACTACTATTTCACAAAATTGTTTTCTAGTCCTGAGGAGCTTTTCTCCCCGGGTCTCTGCTATACATGAGCCAGAAGCTCAGCCAGACTTACCTGTTTAACAGATGTGATTTAAATACATAATTCAATTAATATCCTAGCTATATATATGTGTATGTTTACACACATATATACATATATATTTCTACATATCTATATACATAGATATGTATATATCTGTATTTGTATGTATATATATATATATATATATATATATATATATATATATATTGCTGTATATATATATATATATATATATATATATATATATATATATATATATATATAGATATTTGTCTAACGACATATGGATGTATAGATGTCTGCATATGTATATATCTGTGTGTGGGTATTTCATTATATTCTGTCTCTGTATGTACACATTTGTACTACAGAGAAGGGGAGGTTTCACTCCATGTAGGTATGGGTATATATACACATACACCCCTACAGTTGTACATCTACATCTGGTTATTCCGTTCTTTGCCATGTACAAAAGACTGTGCTGCAGTGGGACATGTAGCGGGAGTGGCTGTCTGTTGGGCGGCGGCCCTGGCCAATGCACACTATTGCTTACATTCCTGGGGCAGTCCACATAGACCCACTCCATCCAACACCTGCTCAGCTAGGCCCATAATTTCATACCCATAGTTCCCATCCTCTTCGGCACTCTTCCTTATTCCTGGTGCTGGTCGGGTCTGGCCACACCTGTACACTGTACCCACTCCCCATTTCTCAGGACCCATCACGTATGTTGTCCGCCCCATGGATCATCAGGCTTCCCCTACAGTGTAAACTGGGAACATGCATGGCCTGCCGTTCGACATCGGTGTAATGGCAGGAAACCCAAATATGATTGACTTTTTGGATGTCCCACAAGGGACATACATGTCTTTGTTTCAAGCTTAGACTTGGCAGGTCTCTCCCACTGGTAGTATCCTGCCTGTAGTCCAGGAAGCTGTGGTGTGTTTACTTTTATTGTGTGTCTGTATGTTTCACCAGTTTAGCTGGGGGGGGGGGGGTTGATGCTACGTGTTATACGTTTGTTGATTGGACCCCTCACCCCCATTTGCACGGCCTGTGAACATATGTAATTCATAACTGCTGTATCATATCCTAGCTATATACATATGTATATTTACACACACACACACACACACACACACACACACACATATCTATCTATATATATATATATATATATATATATATATATATATATATATATATTTATATACATATATTTATATATATAAAACGACATATGGGTGTATGGGTGTCTGCATATGTATATATCTATATGTGGGTATGTATATGTATTCTGTCTCTGTATGTATACATTTGTACTATGGAGAGGGAGAGGTATATCTTCATGTAGCTATGGGTAGATATACACACACATACCTCTACATATATACATGTACATCTGGTTATTCCGTTCTTTGCCATGTAGATTAGACTTTGTTGCAGTGGGACTTGTAGCGGGTGTGGCTGCTCGTTGGGCGATGCCTCTGCCCAGTGAACACTTTTGCTTACATCCCTGGTGTTGTCTGTATAGACTCACTTCAGCCAATACCTGTAAACCTAGACCCATAACTAGTTACCCATAGTTCCCCCACCTGCACCTCCTCTACAGCACCCATCCTTACTCTGGGTGCAGGTTGGGTCTGAACACACCACTACACGCTGCCCACTCTCCACTTCATGGGACCCATGTCATACGTTGTCTTGACCCATGGGTCATTAGGCTTTCCCACCCTTGTATTCCGGGTATGTACACACCCCGGCCAGAAAGGTTGTCACACCAGCTTCCTCCCATGATATGTCAATTTTTGTGTCTGTGTTCCAAGATTAGATTTCACGGGTCCACTGTGTACCTCCCCCCGGTTGTATCCTACCTGCGGTCTGGGGAGCAGTAGCCTATTTACATTGTTTGTGGGTTTGTGTGTACGCTTCCTCTGTCCAGCTGGGGGGGGGGTCACACTACGTGTTACATGATTCCTGCTTGGGCCCCTCACTTCCATTGGCATAGCCTGTAAACATATGTCATTCTTGTGTGCCATTTCCTATCATAGCTATATATCTGTGTATATCTACACAAACACACACACACACACATATATATATATATATATATATATATATATATATATATATATATATATATATATATATATTTATATGTATATGTCTGCATACACATATATATATATATATATATATATGTATATATATATATATATATATATATATATATATATATTTAACCTAATTTATTAAACAGTTTATATATCATTTCATGGTTCCAGTGAGTTTGTGATATCCATAGTAGTTATTGGTTGAGTTTTTGGATTATGGAAATACCCCAATGGGTCCGATGGAAATGTTGAACTATTAAATGAATTACACAGTTTATTTGATAAAACGGGACTTCAAATGATGGGGCTTATAGTTATGTACAATTTGCAAGCAGCCGATAAAATGGCAAAGGACTTGGAAGATCTAAATGAAACCATACAAAAT
Source organism: Protopterus annectens (assembly GCF_019279795.1). NCBI lineage: Eukaryota > Metazoa > Chordata > Ceratodontiformes > Protopteridae > Protopterus > Protopterus annectens. Next base: position 810,951,941 of record NC_056750.1, on the reverse strand, counting down.
GATGTTAACTTTATGCAAAGTCAAACAGTTTACAACAATGTTTTTTCTAATGTGACATCTGCTTGCAATGTAATTTATACTCGTAAAACTAACAAAATAAAAAGAGACTTGAATGAATACGCCAAACAGAGGGTGTAACCATTTTCTGCAGGAAGCATCAATAAGAGGAAGATCAGGCCAATCAGGGAACAGATTCGGACAAGGGAATGACGTCAAATGCGGTAGGCTATAAAGGTCTTCGGAGAGACTGAAGGAGAAAGAGCAACAGCCTCGTTTTTTTGTCAAAAACTTATCGGGACTATGTTGTTCAGGGGGCGCGGCCGAAAAACAACAACAGCAGGAACAGGATCCGACAGCTGAGGACTTGATGGATACCCCTTGGACCTATTGGGGTCTGTAAGTACTTTTCCTGTTAATGATTCTTTTGGTTCGCTTGGCGTTCATAGCGTATTGACTGTAAATGAAAACGAATGCTATAGTGACAATGGGATGGCTGTTAGCAATACTAATTTTAATGTTTTTGGACAGTCCTAATTACTGAGTTCATTTGTTTCATCATACTTCTGACTTTTGGGGTTTGTCTATTTCTTTCATTGATCCTAATATGAGTTTCTGTGGCTATTAAATCAAGCAACTCTTCTCTTAGCTCATTTTCTTCTAAACTGAGGGCACATTTTTTGTTTTCCATTTCCTGCGGGCATTCTATAGAAAGTTCTATTGCATCTTCCTGTGGCACATTCTCTTCAATCTCATCCTGTGCCATCTGTTGCTCTATCATATGGGAACTCATTGGCCTATCACTCCTCAACATTGACTGCATCAGAGTTTCCACAGTTTCCTGTTCCTTCCCCTGCTGTCCAGCTTCAAGTGAACATTTATACTGGTTTCCTGTGGAAGGCTCTATAATATCTTCGTATGGTACCTGACCATTTGCTTCCTGTTTGACTGGTTTCCTGTCTAATTTGGATATCCATTGCTCTATCCTGTTGTGATGCTTTCTGAATTAGATTTCTGGATACTAGTTAACAAGAATCCTCACTCCTACATAACTGGCTGTCTTCCTGATGGTCTCAGTGACCACTCACCCACATACCTCCTGAAACATCATGTTAACGATGCTAATCCCATTATTTATAAACAAATCCATAACAAAATAAAATTCAACCCCCACTCCTTCATCTCTTCACTACAAAACTGTAACTGGACACCACTAAAGTACCTCAATCTAGATGAAGCTGTGTACTTCTTTGGTTGTACCTTCCTCAACATCCTAAACACTCATGCTCCATTAAGATATACCAGAGTTAAGCCTAAAAACTCCCCATGGCTTCAAAAAACCACCCGGGTATTAATGAAAATCAGAGACGAAGCCTGGGATCACTGGCGCCTAACTAAACCCCCCCTGCTAGGCAATCATTCCTTGAATTACACAATAAGGTTAAACTACAAATAAAAACAGATAAAGCCCATTGCTAATTAACTGCCTTAAACTCCTCCCACAACAGCCCTAAGCAATTCTTGTCCACTATAAACTCAGCACTCCACTCAGGTAAGACAGACACTCCCCCTCCTACCCTCCTCTCTATCTCCTCCAGTATTGCTGACTTCTTCAATAAACATTTCACTGAAACCATTCTGTCCCAAGCCAAACAACTTCAACCCTCTTCCGCCCCCCTCACTCCCAACCCTGATTCTCTTCCCCCCTCCTTTTCATTTTCCTCTGTACCTACCTAAAACTAATGTCTTTCGGCTTTTCCCATTTAGGGGTCGCCACAGCGGAACTCTGGTCCGCTAATGATTGGCAGTGGATTTTTACAGTCCCGAGGTGCCAGCCCAATGCCCAACCTTCAAAGAAGGCACACCCATTCACGCATGCACCTACCTGCATGTCTTTAGACATAACTCGACCATGGGGAGGACATGTAGACTCCACACAGAAGACGCTCCAGCTGAGAATCGAACCAGAGAACCTCTTTCTGTGAGGCAACAATGCTAACCGCTGCACCACCACGGCCTTCCTCTGTACCTACTTGTTATATAAAAAAACTTCTAACAAAACTCAAGCCCACAAAACTCACTGCTGACAACGTTCCCTCAGAATACCTAAAAATTGCAGCAGACACCTTAGCCTATCCTATCTCCATACTAATTAACTGCTCTATATCAGAAAGTCATGTACCCTCTCTGTGGAAAATCTCGCACATCATTCCCCTTCAGAAAGGAGGCCCCTACACTGATCTTTCCAATTACTGCCCTATCGCCATCTTCTCCCCACTCTCCAAGATCCTGGAGAAATCCATTAACTCTCAGGTACTTCACTATCTCCTAGCTAACAATCTTCTCTCCAAAACCCAACATGGTTTCAGGCTATATCAGAGTACAACTACAGCCTTCATCTCTTTCACCAACACTATCCTCCATCATAAAAACAATGGATCATTCTCCTCTGCTATATTTCTTGATCTATCTAAGGCATTTGACATGGTATCAGACAAAATGCTGCTCTCCATTCTCAATAATCTTTCCTTCTCCCATTCTGCCGCTAGCTGGTTCCAAAGCTATCTGACTGGCCGACAACAATCTGTCATCTAGAAAGATTCCCTATCAACTCGCCTTCTCATTTCTCTGGGAGTCCCCCAAGGCTCCATCCTTGGTCCTCTACTATTTTCTCAGTTCACCAACAATCTATTTACCTCCACTAAGCATGCTTCCCTCATACATTATGCAGATGACTCCACCATCATCTGCAGTTCCCCCACTCTACCTGAACTTCTATACATCACTCAAGAATCCTTTACATCTGTAGAAAGCTGGTTATCCAACACCCATCTTCTTCTTAATTCTAACAAGACTAAAGTCCTTATCTTCCAACTCTCCAAATCCAACCAAACTATCACCCACTTCAACATCCTTGCCAAAGACAATACCATCATATCCCCTTCAGATCACACCAAACTTCTCGGTGTGCAGATTGACAACAAACTCATATTTGATGTCCATATATCTCTTACCATAAAAAAGTGCACAAAAATGTTGGGGCACTTCATAGAAATAAACTATACATAACCAAGGCAGCTAAAACCTCTGTTGCCTATTCCCAACTCATATTCACCTTGTTCTACGCGTCACCAGTGTTTACTAACCTTAGACAGACCGACTTAAACTTGCTCGAAACCTGCTTTAATAAGATAGCAAAATTTGCAACTGGTGCATCCTACCGTAGTCATTACTGACACTCATTAAGGGAACTTGACTGGCTTGAACTTCCACAACTTCTTCATCTAAACCAACTTTCTTTTGCCCACAAACTATTAAATCATCCTCATAAAATTCCTTCACTTCAGAACCTATTACAAATGTACTGCTCCTCTAGATCCCTACAGTCCAAGAGCAAAAATCTTCTTCTAGTCACCAAACTCAACAATTCCTCAGGTGAAGCAGTATTTTCTTATGCCATGCCCACACTTTGGAATAACCTTCCCCACTCTATAACCTCCATACCATCTATCAATCAGTTCAAGACTGCACTCAAATCTTGTCTAAAATGACACTGGCTCTGTCCATGCCCGTTGCCTGACTAAAATACACATTCACCAAATCATTTTAAACTCTTACCTCTGTACTACAGTGCATTTTAGATCTAAGTTCTGACTCTACAATGTTATTACAATAAGTTGTATTTCTCTAGCCCATCAAACTCTTACATTATCTATTCCTGATTTATTGTATGTTTTTATTAATTTGTTATTATTCTTGTATCATATGTCTTAATTGTATATTATTACTTGTATATTTTTTATTGCTCTGTAATTTGCTGTTTGTCATTATCACTACTGTAACACTATTTGTATATTTGGAGCTTTTCTCCCTGGGCCTCCGCTGAAAAAGGACCTGTGTCCAATCGGAATTTCCTGGTAAATAAACAAATAAATACACTGAATCCTTTGCAGGTACTACATAACCTCACTTATTATTTGTTTAACTTCTCCATTACTAATCTCCTTTTCTACTTTTCCTCTTTGTCTTCTTATTTTTTGTATCGTAAAGTTTTCCATGACTGGATTCCTTTGCCTGTATTTCTCTTCAAATATCTTTGGTGCTGCTCTTGTTGTATTGGTTAGTTTTGCTTTCTCCTTTGCATGAATATTGCACCATATTAAATCTCTTTTTCTTTCCCATGTCCATAGTTCTTCTTCAGATGTCTCAAGATCTTTCTTCTTCTCCTTACTTTGGGGACTCACTCCATCATGCTGTGATGTAACCTGTGTTAGCCCTTCTACATGAAATCTTTCACTTCGCAGCACTACACAACTTCAACTTCTATTTTTTTTTAACTTCTACTTTACTAATCTTCTTTTCTACATTCCCTCTTTGTGATATTATTTTTTTTAATTGTGAAATTTTCCATATCTGGAGGCCTTTTCCTGTATTTCTCTTCGAATATCTTTGGGGCTGCCTTCTTTATATTGGTTAATTTGTTTTTCTCCTTTGCATAAATATTGCACCATATCAAATCTCTTTCATTCCCATTTCCTTATTTCTTTTTTATTGTTTTCAAAAATCTCTAGTTTTTTTCTTGTTTATATTTTTGCACTTCCTCAGATACTTCTTTTTCCAAAGAGATCAAATTTTCTTGATCCGTATACTGTTTTTCACAAATCTGTTGTATTAATGAATACAAATTTTTCTTTGACTCTTCTGACAGTTTTTCTTGCGTTTTTTTTCTTTCCTTTAATTTCTCTCAATCATTTTATATATAATGTGTTTGGAAATGCTAGGATTTTTGCATAATAGTAACAATACATAATTTCTTTTTTATCCTCAATAGTCCACTTTATTGTCTTTATGGCTCTTCTTTGGCCTATCAGTTTTCTTGATTTTTGTGGACTACTACTTCCTTCTATAACAGGGGGGCTATCCTGCCCCTGGGTCTGGCCCCATTGTCGGAATGTTTACGTATTTTGAGGATTCTGCACTGTCATCTTTTCCAGTCCTGGCAGCAGTGTGCCTATCAGGATTGGGCACTTTTTATCCTGGGTCTTGTGCAGCCAGCTATAATTTTTTTAATTTTTAACCTACTTCTGCCCATGATATATGCTATATAAACAGAGTGTGTATATCAGTGCTGTCTACGTGAGATTTTGTGAAAAACAAGGTCCACCTCATGAAGGTACTCACCAAGACTTCAGGATGAATACAATTTCAGCAATAATACTCTCCTTTACTTGGTGACTTATCATCTCTCCATTTGGACCCTTACTCCCTGTGAGGAAACATTATGTATATGTGTATGTATATATGTGTGTGTGTGTGTGTGTGTGTGTGTGTGTGTGTGTGTGTGTGTGTGTGTGTGTGTGTGTGTGTGTATATATATATATATATATATATATATATATATGTGTGTGTGTGTGTGTGTGTGTGTATAAATATATGTGTGTGTGTGTGTGTGTGTGTGTGTGTGTGTGTGTGTGTGTGTGTGTGTGTGTCTGTGTGTATATATATATATATATATATATATATATATATATATATATATATACGTGTGTGTGTGTGTGTGTGTGTGCAAGTATACGTTTGTTTGAACCAGGCTCTGCTGAGATGCATTATCTACGGGACATTTTACAAAATTCCTGAGGCTCCAAGACTAATGTAAGTACGTTTTCATTTATTTTAACATATTTTTATTGCATTTCGACTAGCCTATTGTTTTTATCTGTGCCTTATAGCTAATTTATCACATTTGTATTATTTTAAAGCAATTTACTGATTAACTGCATTTCATTACTGTTTAACTGTATTTCATTGCTATTTGCTACAATTCATTACTGTTTAACTGCATTTTACTGCATTTCATTACTGTTTAACTGTATTTTTCATACTGTGAGTTCTGTTTTTGTCTGTAAGTGGTTAATTTGTGCTTTTCTGTGAGTTTTACTTTGTTCTTAACCATTAAATTGAGTAGCATCATCTGGATACAGGTTTGCTGCATCCAGAGCTGTTTGTTTTTGCCTTCTGTGTTTCTGGCAGCCATCTTGTGTTTGTTTTCTCTGTTTCCTGGAAGCCATCTTGTGTTGGTAGGGGCCTATCTTCTCTACTAGTGAGAGTAGCAGGGCTGCCTGGACCTTGTCTGGCACAAGCTGATTGGCAAAGAGAGCAGGGGATAGCAGAATTGGCTAGATTTCTGTGTTATGAGAATGTTCTATTTTTTTGTGGTATTTAAACCTATCTTTCAGCTTGTTTGCATGTTGTGCATGACAGCTGCACTATTTTTAACCCATTGCAAGGTATTTTGGCTACAAATCTTCCCTTAGCACTTGTGTGATCACCTAGTAGTACTCATTTTAACCTTTCACCCTGTACCCCCTTAGCTGTCTCTGGCCTCTCTTCCACAGATTCTGACAAATATGGATGGACAGTTTCCAATGGTTTCTCCTGCCAGTCTGGTTGATATGGGCACCATGAGACAGTGCAGCAACTGCATCATGTACACAGACAACCCTCTACTACTACCACCTAGGAAAACAATTTGTGAGAGATGCAATTACATTAAGAACCTAGAATCTATACTCTCTCCCTCCCAAGCCAGTATATCTGGCACTGAGAAGGTTGTCATGAAAACATCACACCTCAAAAAACACCCACACCTACACAACACACACCCACATATGCAGAGGTTCTCAACAAAAACATACCCAAACAAAAGAGACCTCGAAGGAAAAAAACACACAAACTCTACAGCCCTCCACACCACACACTACACATAGTCCACACACCTGTGTATCACAGCTAATAAGGCCTAACCATAAACCCAACATATTAGTCAGAGGAGACACCATTGTGAGATATACAGATGTGCCCCTCGCCAGGCTAGATAAGAAGAAAGTTACAGTTAGTTTTTTGTCAGGTGCCAGAATCCGCCATATCACACATGCACTCAAGTCTCTCAACAACACGTACTGTTATGACTCTGTCATAGTGCATGTTGGCGTGAATGGCTTAAAACATACCTCCCTGAAGTATATGAAGAGAGACATGATTGAGCTCACTGAATATGTGTCCCAGGCAGGTATGTCTCTAGCCTTAAGCAGCATTCTACTGTCACCCAAAATTATGCCTCAATACAAACAGAAAATGATTGACTTTAAAAATTGGCTTAGTTTCCAGTGTCATTCCAAGGGTATCCAGTACCTGACAGCCTGTGAAGACATGATCGACAGACCATGATGCTCTGCCAGAGATGACATGCATCTGTCTCCCTTGGGATTCAGGCTTCTGCCTCCCCCATAGTGCCTTTTTTAGGCAATGCCATGAGGTCAAATCTACCAACATGAAAATTTCATCAAAATGCAAATTAAAGGTCATGCTTTTAAATGCTAGGAGGCTAAACATGAAACTGCACTGACTGCAAGCATTCTTAACCCTGGAAGATGCTGACATTTGTGCAGTCACAGAAACCTGGTTCAAAGCTGAAGAGAGCACCCCAGCCGTACCGGGTTACATACATTCAAACCCCAAACAGTGGGCAACAAAGCAAAAGAAGGTGGATTTTCAAGATATAGTAAAGACATACACACCTCCAGGCTGGTCAAACAGTATGGCTCACAGGAGACATTCCAGGTGCAGTTAACTGTTGACAAGACCCCTATTCAAATCATAGCCAGCTACAGGCCCCCAAGTTTGACTCAAGATGCCCACTCCACCTATCTGGACCCCTTCAAATCTATCAAGATGTAACCCTTTACCCTGATCCTGGGTGACTTTAATTAACCAACCATAGATTGGAAGAACTACTCATGCCAAAACACAAATGCTCAGAGGTTCCTTGATTTTGTCAGTGTAAATGCCTTGGACCAGCTGGTCGACACCACCACAAGAGGTGATAATATCTTGGACCTGGTATTAACCAACATGAGTAACCACAGCAGCATCGTTACACTTTCATCTTCCCTGATAAGATCCGATCACAAGGCAGTCACTTTCGAAGTCACCATCTCCCCCGACCCCCCACGCCAGCTAGGTTCATACATAAAAACTTCCCCAAAGCTGATTACAATCTCCGGAGGGAAGGTATAAACAGCTTCACAGCCCCCTCCCCCTCCGTAGGAACTGGCACAAATGTCCAAACCTACACTGAAGTACTATGCAAGCATTTATATAGCTGCATGGAATCAGGAATACCTGACAGGACAAAATCGTCCTCCTCAAGGAAGCGTAAACCTGTCTTTGTTTTATTTGGCTTATTATAGTGCCACTTCTAAATAGCATTTTCCAGCCATGTTTCTGCTTTGGTACATGGTTGTTATTTACATGTAGTTATTGTGGTACCATGCAATTAATTGCAGAGAGTTTTCTTACTTTTGGAGTTAAATGCCTGTTAAATTTGGTTGATTTTTGAAATCCCACCCCTTCAATTATTTAAATTTATTGGCCATCCTACAGTATTTCATAGTACCAAAATACAAAAGTGACCACCCCTTTCAATCCATCTTGCTGATTTAAAAATAGTAACTCTCCACTAAACCTTAACTTTTTAAACAGGTAAAACTCAAGTTACCTACTTTCACATCTAACTTCTCTAGTGCACACTGCAGAGTGCATTCTTTTTAATCTTACCTTTAAGCATCCCTGTGACTAGCACTTTCTCTAATACCTGCTGGAAAGCACTAGGAAGCCTTAAACTCATACAAACACTGAACTCTCCTTGTTAACAAGGAGAAATTAATAGTAGGCACTAAAGAGCCTATAATTGCAAAGTACCTTGCTAAGGAAACAGCTCCTATATTTTACAAAGAAAAAAAAAAAAGCCACAAACCAAGCATGTCCAAGGGTCAGCTTCCGGTGATTTCTCCTGCCCACCTGGTGAATCTGGGCATACTGGGGCAATGCAGCAATTGCCTCATGTACACAGACAACCCTCTCCTCCTACCACCCAACACTACAACCTGTGAGAGATGCACTTCCATAGCCAAAATGGAAGCAAAGCTCTCTCCACCCAAGATTGTGCTAAACAGTCAAGAGGAGAAGGTTAACATCCACACTACATCTCAAGCAACACATAGCCCTTCTAAACCCGGACCACCAACACCCACATATAGCAACACTAAATTCACATATGCAGAGGCCCTTAACTGTAACCTGCCCAAGCAACAAAGACCTCTGAAGCTGAAATGCAAACAAACACCAATCACAACCAATGTGTCACATAGTTCACAACACCAGTGTGCCACCCAGCAACAGCCCCTAAGGCAAGACAATGTACCTAACACTCTAGTCATAGGTGACTCTATAGTCCAGCACACTGATGTCACCAGGTTGAATAAGGAGAAAATTACAGTCAGCTGCCTGTCGGGTGCCAGGATCCGCCACATAACGCATGCACTTAAGTCACTCCACAACAAGTACAAATATGACTCTGTCATTGTCCATGTTGGAGTGAATGACTTGAGACGTACCTCCCTGGACTACATGAAAAGAGACATGGAAGAGCTCTCACATCATGTGGCCCAGGCAGGTATGACCCTAGCCCTGAGTAGCATCCTGCCTTCGCCCAGAATGATACCACAATATAAGGATAAAATGATTGACTTCAACAATTGGCTAAGCTTATGGTGTCATTCAAAGGGGATCCAGTATTTGTCTGCCTGGGATGACATGATTGACAGACCACGATGCTTTGCCAGAGATGGTCTGCACCTGTCACCCCGGGATTCAGGTTACTGGCTAAGGCTCTTGCCACCCCTATAGTGCCTTTTTTAGGCAAACTTCAAAGGACAAAACCACCACCGTAACAGGTACAAGCATGCAAAATCTGAAGGTAATGCTACTCAATGCTAGAAGTCTAAACCTCAAAATGCACTCTCTTGAGGCACTCCTAAAAATGGAGAACATCGATATCTGTGCAGTAACTGAGACCTGGTTCAAGGCTCCGGAGAGCACCCCTGCAATACCAGGCTACAACTCTTACCACACTTCTCGGCCACCAAACCAGGACCGAAACACTAAAGGTGGAGGAGTGTCAATATTCACCAAGGATATTCACACCACCAGGCTAGTTGGCCAACACAATGTGTCTGAAATTCTCCAAGTGCAACTAACACTAGGTAAGACTGCAATCCAAATTGTAGCTTGCTACAGATCCCCACCATACCCCAAGATTCTCACTACACCTTTCTAAACATACTGGAAAATATTAAGATAGAACCAAACACCCTAATACTGGGTGATTTTAACTACCCTGCCATTAACTGGGAAAACTACTCATGTCCCAACACCTTTGTGCAGCGGTTCTTGGAATTCATAAATTCCAATGCCCTGGATCAACTAATCCATAGTCCCACCAGGGGCTCCAATATCCTAGACCTGGTCATTACCAACATGGGAAATCAATGCTCCATACCTATGGTCACCCCCTCATTAGTCAGGTCTGACCATAAGCTAATCACCCTTAACATCCACATCCCACCCTCACCCCCCAGTAAAGAAACCACCATAAAAAACTTCTCCAAAGCCAACTTCATGCTACTCAAGTCAGAAGTGACAAACTTCATAATACCCATGCAGACGGGAACTGAAAGTTCAACTGCTGAATCCTACACTAAGGCACTGTACGAGCACATCCACTCATGCATGAATCGTGCCATCCCAAATAGAACCAAAATGCTCTCATCCAAAAAAGGAAGCCAATCTGGTGGTCCCCTGCCATAAACAAACTTTACAACAAAAGGAAGAAACTTTTGCAGAAAAGAGGGAAATCCCAGGATGCAAAAAACTCCCTTACTAGCCTCAGTAATAAACTGAGATGCCTCATAAAATCCTCCAAAGCTAGTTACGAAAATAAAATAAAAGATTCCAAAGACAACCACAAAGCATTCTATAACTATGTCAAGAAACTAAATGGCAATACTCAGATCTGCTCTGAGCTAAAACAGAATGGCATTAAATATACTGATTCAAAGGATATTGCCAATATCCTGGCAGATCGATTCAGTGCCAACTTCACCCCTCTCTCACCCCCTAAATGGACCATCTCAATACCGGAAGATTGCCAAATTCCAGTAATAACGGTCACACAGGTACAAAACGCACTCTCTAAAGCCAAGAATACAGCATCCATGGGACCAGATGACATCCCGGGCTGTGTACTACATGAACTACAATATGAACTGGCACCTCACCTAAGTGTCATGTTTAATCATAGCCTCACCTCAGGTTTCGTGCCCACTGAGTGGCGCAGAGCTACAGTTATCCCAATCCACAAGGGGGGAATCCACCTTGGATCCCGGAAACTACCGTCCCATCAGTCTGACAAGCCTTATCTGCAAGGCCATGGAGCGTATTATCATGGAACTTATAAACAAAGACATTGGCAACCTTCAAACACTGGACCCCACCCAGTTTGGGTTTGTGAAGGGCCGATCTTGTCTCCTGAACCTGATTGACTTCTTTGAATCAGTCTCCAGAGCCATGGACAAGGGTAAGGTGGTCCACACAGCCTATCTAGACCTTGCCAAGGCCTTTGATACCATCCCCCACTCTGGAATCATAGATAAACTTACTAAGTTGGGCATTAATCCCTATGTCACCCAATGGGTTGCTAAATGGCTTACTGATAGAACCCACACTGTAAAAGTAGCCAACTCCAAATCCAGCTCCAGACAAGTGACAAGTGGAGTACCTCAGGGTTCAGTCCTGGGGCCACTCTTGTTTGGCATCTACTTCTCTGAAGTACAGGTCAACACTAAGGGACTCTGGCTAACAAAGTTTGCAGATGACTGCAAACTGGGAGCCATTATTGAATCCCCAAATGATGTGGATACTCTACAAAAGGGCCTTACAGAAACAGATGCTTGGTGCCAGAGCCATGGGCTCAAGCTCAATGCCAAGAAATGTATTGTTATCCCTTTGGGAAAAAACATGTATCCATGAATTACTATATAGGTGGCAGTACACTAAACACAGAAAGTGTGATAAGAGACTTAGGGACACAGGTGGACAGTGGTCTCACCTTCGATAACCACATCGCCACAACAGTCAGGAAATCCTTCTATGTGGCACACCTTATCACGAAGGGCTTTTCATCCAGAAAAAAGGAGGTCATTGTCCCACTGTACTCATCCCTCATTAGACCCATTATAGAATACAGCGCCCCATTTGGTATGTACCTCTCAAGACATCTGCAACAACTGGAAAGGCCTCAGGAATACCTCACTAAAAGAATCACAGGCCTAAAGCAGATGCCCTACGCTGACCGCCTTAAAAAACTCCAGCTATACTCTGTCACATATCGTCTACTCAGAGGCGATCTCTGCTTAACATACAAGGCCATGTCAAACCCAGAGCTGTTGGACATGCTACACTTAAAGAAATCCCAGTCCCTCAGAGCTACACGCTCCAGGGATCTAAACCTTGTCATCACAATAAACAAAACATGCTGGAGGGATAGGTTCCTGACCCAGAGACTCCCAGACTCTGGAATAAATTGCCCATACATGTCAAGCAGAGTGCCTCTTTGGACCTCTTCAAGAGGAACCTTGACGATTGGATGGGAGAAAGGAAATTCACCCCAGGGATCACGTCAGTCGCCCTGCTAGACAGGGGTCCAGGAAAGTAAATAATGTGGGAAGAAATAGCCAGGGAATTGTTATGGCTAGGCTTGTATAGGCCCTAGGGCTGATAGCCTAGTACCAACCTATGAACCTATGAACCTATGAACTTCTTTGAGACAGTCACCAAAGCCATGGATGAGGGTAGACGATGCATACCACCTATGTTGACCTGGCCAAAGCCTTTAATATTATGCCCCACTTGGGTATAACAAATGAACTCTGTCAACTAGTCATCAATCTATATGTTACCAGATGGGTAGCAAACTGGTTCACTGATAGAACCCACCTAGTCAAAATAGGGGAAGCCACCTCAAGCAGTAGACCCGTAACAAGTAGTGTACCCCAGGGATCAATCTTGGGGCCTCTGTTGTTTAGGGTATACTTTTCTAAGGTGCAGACCAAAACCAGTAGGCTATGGCTGACCAAGTCTGCAGATGACTGCAAGCTGGGAGCTGCCATCAATTCCTCTAGTGATGTGGACATCCTACAAGAAGTTCTGACCCAAACAAATGACTGGTGCCAGAAACATGGCCTCAAACTGAATGCCAAAATATGCATCATCATCCCCTTAGGGGAGATGGACATCCCCACAAATTATCACATTAATAACAAGGTCCTAAGCACGCAATCAGTCATGAGAAAGTTGGGCACCCAGGTTGATTGCAGACTGATTTTGACCAACATATTGCCCCCGTTGTATGGAAAGCTTTCTACATGGCCAACCTCATTAGGAAGGGTATCTCATCCAG